>NC_088873.1:32729990-32797148 GCF_032884065.1 Artemia franciscana
TTCAAAATATATAAAATTCATCAATGTTACCTGTCGAAAGTTACGAGCCAATATTTAAAGAAGTGAAGAAACACCCCCAAAACTTCAAGTAATCTTAGTGAAAATCACACTATCAGAGTCAGAATACTAGAGCAGCCTACTGAAGCGATTTTATGCTCCTATTTGCCAAAATGTGAAATTTTGCATTTTTCTCCGGAAGAAAGATCATGGATGCGTGTTTATTTATTGTTTTTTTTTTGTACGTTTTTCAGGGGGTGATCGTATCGACCCAATGACCTTAGAAGATTAGGAGAAAGCTGATTTGATCAACTCGCTCCGTGGAACAAAACCAGTTTTATAACGTCAGTAGGAAGGCCCCAAAAACGAAAAGTTGCAGTTATTACAAATGATGACTCTGTGGAACAACCTGAACTATCAAACATGACAGGACCGATAGAGATAAAAATGAGACAAGACCAATACGGGCAGTTAAAGCAACTTAAAAGTAAAGAAGTAAGTAAGACTACACTAGACCCTTAAGGTCCAAACCGGCGGTGTTGATCTCCGTTTCATGGCCCTTCAGCCAGGAAGTGCAATGGGGGGTTGGGCGCCAGTCATCCTGAAACAACCTTTGCTAAAGCAAAGGGCATTGCTAAACAGCATAAACAGCGTAAATTGCTAAAAGCGAGTATCAAAACATTCCAAAATTGAAAATGATACTTATGATAATTGGGTTTGGGATTTTGACATGGATAAGGTACCAATGCTTACCTTGCCTTTGTTAAAAAAAATTAAATTTTGGCGATATGTATTTCAGAATGACAAAAGACAAGCTGAGGCAAAAGTCGACTTTAAACATTTTATAAAAGCTCCAAGCGATGAAGTAGATATAAATAATGAAATTACACTTTATAAGGACATTAGCCAGAAACATTATACTTCATCAGCCACTGTTGAAAAAAAAAGGTTCGGCGTCATGTTTTTCATAATGACAAAACAAAAGCCTAGGCAAAAGTTAATTGTCCAATAACAAAAAAAAACTAATTTTACAAAGACGCCAATTCTAATTTAATATCATTCAAAGTGTTGAAGAAGTTGACTGAGGAAAACGAAGAACAGATAAATGTGATCAGAAAACTAGTGAAAGTGAGGATCGAAACCGCCAAACAAAAGGCATGGAAAAAACGACAGCGAGAATCACATTCAATTGTAAACGAAATTTTGAACCAGGATCTGTGGTTGGAAACTGGAAAAGACGTATTTGTTATCTATAACCTCTTATGAGAATAAATCAGATAATGGATGAATCTAAACTTCCAAAGCAAAAGGTTTAGAAAAAAATTTCTGAGGTAAACATGAAAAAAATGGACAATTAGATCTACGGTTGGAAAACAAGGAACAGCGATGACTGGCGACAAGAACGATCCAAATATGTCCGGAATTTAAGAAAGAATTCGTGTTTTTCCCAGGGTGGCTGTATTGAACCTATGGTGACATCATGACATCAAGAAAAGGCTCAAATTGTCTGCGGTTAGAATACATGCAACAATGACAATCCATATATAGGAGCCTGCCGCGTGCCGAGGCCTGGTATTCTATATATATTAAATAAAAAGAAAAATTTTTTAACTGCAATTAAGGAGCGACATTAAAACTGAAAACGAACAGAAATTATTGCGTACTAGCTGTTGGGGTGGCGCTTCGCGCCACCCCAACACCTAGTTGGTGGGGCGCTTCGCAACCCCCCAAGCCCCCCCCGCGCGCGTAAGTCGTTACGCGCCATATTAGTTATGTGCCATTGTAGTTGTGTCCCTGTGTCCCACCTGTGAATATAGATAGATTTATATATGTGTTTCAAACTACGTAAAAATTGCGAATAAACAACATTCTTGGCTTTCCCATTGTCTGTGCATATACAAAGCCGTATGTACTAATAATGACGTCATATGCAAACGCTCTTTTTACAAACAAACAAACATGCATCCACACAACTCGTTTTTATATAGATAGATAGATAGATAGATACAATACAAATTAACTGCGTAAAACTTGCGAATATACAACATTCTTCGCTGTCCAATTGTCGCTGCATATAAATACATTGTCAGGTTTACCGACCCTCGAACATGCAACGTACAATTGTCCATCAGAAAAACAATCAGTATTAAGATCTATACCACATTTTTCTAATGATTGACCTTGAGCTTTGTTAATGGTGATTGCAAATACTAATCGAATTGGGAATTGCAATCTTTTAAATTGAAAAAGCAGATCCGTTGGAATCATGGGAATGCGAGGAATAAGAACAGCCTCACCCTCATAAGGCCCTGTCAAGATTGTGGCCTCTATTAGGTTTTCCATTGTTTTTTTACGGCAAGTCGCGTGCCATTGCAAAGCTTTGGTGGGTTGATATTTCTTAAAAGTATTATTGGTACGCCTATTTTTAGTTGTAGCACGTGTGGTGGAAACCCTGAAGGATCTATGGAATTTAAAAATTCAGATGGATAATTAACCGCTTCATTTGGTTCTAAAACTGTGTCGACTGACTTGTAAAGGACTGCCTGGTCTCGAATCTTGGTCAAAACAATATTGTTGATTTCGTGGACGTCTATATTTTTGGGTGCGAGAATCGCTCTTTAACTTAGCCATTTATTATTTTTATAATTTTTTAGCATATTCGGAAATACTTTTTCAATCAATTCATTTTTGGACGTCACTAAATTACAGAAATCAGCAGGTAGTTGTATACGTCCTGAAATTGAGTCTACTGTTTGACCAGAGTCATCGTTTTGCAATCGGACACGCATATTTGTAGTTAATTTTAATATTTTTACGTGTGCCCATAAATTAGAATTTTTTTAGGCAAGCATTCATTTCGTCTGCAGGAGTTAAACTACGTAAAAATTGCGAATATACAACATTCTTGGCTTTCCCATTGTCTCTGCATATACAAAGCCGTATGTACTAATAATGACATCATATGCAAACGCTCTTTTTACAAACAAACAAACATGCATACACACAACTCGTTTTTATATAGATAGATAGATAGATAGATACAATAGAAATTAACTGCGTAAAACTTGCGAATATAGTTGTAGCACGTGTGGTGGAAACCCTGAAAGATCTATGGAATTTAAAAATTCAGATGGATAATTAACCGCTTCATTTGGTTCCAAAACTGTGTCGACTGACTTGTAAAGGACTGCCTGGTCTCGAATCTTGGTCAAAACAATATTGTTGATTTCGTGGACGTCTATATTTTTGGGTGCGAGAATCGCTCTTTCACTTAGCCATTTATTATTTTTATAATTTTTTAGAATATTCGGAAATACTTTTTCAATCAATTCATTTTTGGACGTCACTAAATTACAGAAATCAGCAGGTAGTTGTATACGTCCTGAAATTGAGTCTACTGGGAGCTTTCCGTTTCCAATTGTCAGCAATTGATCTGAAAATGTTTGACCAGAGTCATCGTTTTGCAATCGGACATGCATATTTGTAGTTAATTTTAATATTTTTGCGTGTGCCCATAAATTAGAATTTTTCAGGCAAGCATTCATTCGTCTTCAATGGCTCTGGTGGTGCAGCCAATAGAGGAAGTTTAACTTTTCCTGAGGCGCAACACATTCCCATTGTTTCACCATTGAATTTCAAGGCCTTGCAATAGGGACAAATTTTAGACATTGTCCCGATTTGAACACATCTACTCAAGCTATAATCATCGACTGGGTTGTACCTGAATGCCAGGCGATAACTTTCAGGTTGCTCTGATTCCTCGGCACGCTTTCTTTTCTTACTTTCTCTATAAGCAGCAAGCCTGTTTTCTTGCTGTTCTTGTGATTCCTCGGCACGCTTTCTTTTCTTACTTTCTCTCGGCAAGCTTTCTTTTCTTACTTTATCTATCAGCAGCAAGCCTGATTTCTTGCTGTTCTTGTAATTCCTCGGCACGCCTTCTTTTTTCACTTTCTCTTTTAGCAGCAAGTCTGCTTCCGCGTTGCTCTGGTAGTTCCTCGGCACGCTTTCTGTTCTTTTTTCTTTATCAGCCTCAAGCCTGTTTCCTTGCTGTTCTTTTGATTCCTCAGCACGCTTTCTGTTCTTTCTTTCTCTATCAGCCTCAAGCCTGTTTCCTTGCTGTTCTTTTGATTCCTCGGCACGCTTTCTTTTCTGACTTTCTCTATCAGCAGCAAGTTTTTTGGCATAGACTCTTTGAGCATCTTCATCGGCTTTTGCCATGGTAAGTTCATCAGTCATTGTAAACTTAAACATTAATAGATTTCTACGTGAACATATGTCTTAAATATCTTGAATGACGTCACCGTCAAAGCAAAAATGACGACAACTAATTTCATGACGTCAGTCAACACAGAAACATGACGTCACCTGATCCACAGACAGACACACAGACAGACAACTTATTTTTATATATATAGATATGAAAGGGGATGTCCCCTCATCAACGCCTCGCTCTTTGCGCTAAAATTTGACTCTTTCTCACATCCCTACTTTTTAAAACAAATAAAAACTTTAGCGTAAGGAGCTAAAGCTCCTCGTCCCCCATGAAGAATTCCTCCAAGGAAAGATCTTTCCAAGTAGTTCCATCCCCTCAACCTCCCCCGCCAACCAAACAAATCCCCATGAAAACGTCTGTACATTTCCCAATAACCGTTACTGTACGAAAACACTGGTCAAAGTCTGTGACTTGCAGCCCCTTCCCCGGTGATTGTGGGAGTGAGTCGTCACCAAAGACAAAGCTACTATGTTTTTCGACTATGCTGAACAAAATGGCTATCTCAAAATTTTCATCCGTTGACCTTGGGAAAAAATGAGCGTGGGAGGGGGCCTAGATCCCCTCCAACTTTTTTGGTCACTTAAAAAGGGCACTAGAACTTTTAATTTAAGTTAGAATAAGGCCTCTCTTAACATTTTAAGACCACTGGGTCGCTACGGTCACCCCTGGAGAAAAGAAAAAACTAATAAACACGCACCCGTGATCGGTCTTTGTCAAAAAATTAAACAAAAAAAACAAGTTTTTTCAACTGAAAGTAAGGAGTGACATTAAAACTTAAAACGAACAGAAATTACTTCGTATATGAAGGGGGCTGCTTTCTCATCAACGCCCCGCTCTTTACACTAAAGTTTGACTCTTTCTCTTAACTCTTCTTTTTAAAACAGTAAAAAATTCTTTGCCACAATTCTGCTTTTTAAAACAATTAAAAGCTTTAGCTTAAAGAGCAAGGGATTGCAGAGGTGACAACCCATTTCATATACGGAGTAATTTCTGTTCGTTTTAAGTTTTAATGTCGCTCCTTACTTTCAGTTAAAAAAACTAGTTTTTTTTTATGTAATAACATACTTAAATTAAAAAGGAATTCTGGATTTCTAGTATATCTTGGGAAAGGTAGCTGTTTGGTTTCACCCGAAGTTGTCCGAGAAAAAATGTCTTCAAAGCCACTTAAATATGCAATTTCAAGCAACGAACTGGGGATTTTTTACACTTAGCTTGTCAAAAATACAATATAAACAATAAAATATATGAAAATACCAGATTTTCTCTAATATAAGCTAAGATTTGGTTTATTTTTGTAAATTTTTTTTCCCTATCTCCGAGTTAATAATAACACATACACACACAAACACACAAAATAGGAAAAAAAAAGAAATTTTCAAAATTTCAAGGAGGCTTAAAGGTTAAAAAATGTCAAAAACAATTAAGTCTCGCAGATTAAAAGAAACAGACCAATTATAAACACAAGTGTAAAATTTAGGCTCTTGAATTAAAAAATACAAAACTAAATCAAGAGAGAGAGATATATCTTTCAGTGCAAAATTCTATTGATGTAAAAACAAATTATTTTTGTTGAAGCGGAACGAGGGGGGTGAGTCTGGTGGGAGGAAAATTTACTAGGGAAAAGAGAATTTATTCGAGGGTTATGGAGGGAATTATTGGCAAAACGTAAAAAGAATGTTCATTCTTCTTTCCCTAAGGGCGACCAGATCCGCTCTCCGAAGAGAGGAGAGATTGAAGATAGTTGTAAAGCGCCAATTTTGGACTGCCTCTAGTTCGTTTGACAGTTCATTAGAAATGCCAGGATGCTAAACAAGACCCGTGCACTCGAAGATTGGGCGTACAAATGAAAAAGAAAACACTTAAACAATAGAATTTAGGAAATTTAAATCTTTAAGGAGTTTATGGAAGGAAAATGTGGCATTTGCGCGTCTTAATACATCACTAATACGGAAATCCCATTTAAACTCATTTTAAGAGATATACGTTTTTCAGCTCAAGACTTTTGGGGACCCCAACACCTATATATATATATATATATATATATATATATATATATATATATATATATATATATATTTAACTACGTAAAACATGCAAATATACAACATTCTTTGCTGTCCCATTGTCTGTCCATATAAATAGATTGTCAGGTTTACCAACTCTTGAACATGCAACATAATAATTGTCCATGGGCAAACAATCCGTATTCAGATCTATACAGCATTTTTCTAACGATTGCCCTTGAGCTTTGTTGATGGTGATTGCTAATCGAACATTCCCTGTGTCCCCGTCGTCATTTGTATATTCCCCTGTGCCCCCGGCGTCCCCGTTGTAGTTGTGTCCATGTGTCCTGGTCGTCATTTATATTCCCTGTGTCCCGGTCGTCATTTGTGTCCCGATGTCCCGGTCTGTAATTTCTCTTTGAGTGTCCCGGTCGTCATTTATATTCCCTGTGTCCCGGTCGTCATTTGTTACCCGGTGTCCCGGTCTGTAGTGTCATCTTATAATGACGTCATATATAAAGCCTTATATACTTATAATGACGTCAAATGCAAACCCACAAACAAACAAACATGCATATATACAACTATATATTATATATATATATATATATATATATATATATATATATATATATATATATATATATATATATATATATATATATATATAGATACAGTTTCTTCTTTAGTTTTTTTTCTTTTTCAGTTTTTTATTTTTTTAGTTTCTTCTTTTTATTGATTTGTTTTCTTCAATTTGTCAATGTTCATTCTAACATTGACACTTGGAAAAATCTTTACGTGCCAAGCATGCTAAAGCTCCAACAATTTATATTAAACCTCAAAATTTGGGGTATCTGTTTTAAGGTTTTCGAATTACTTTAATCTATTGTCAAAATATATTGAAATATTTGTGCAATTCCCAGTTTTTTTAGTTGTTTCTTTTTTTTAGTTTTTGTTTCACCAATACGTCGTTGATATGTATGCTAAAATTGAATCAAAACGTTTGCTATATATCCGCCTGAATCAGACCAACCTCCGCTCTGAACAATATATTCATTTGCGAGATGCAGTTATAAATGACGGTAATACCACAAACGTGGGAAGATTAACAATTTTACCTTCGTCATATGCTGGCAGTCCCCGTCATATGCATGAATATGCTCAAGATGCTATTGCGTATGTTCGTCTCTATGGTCGTCCAGATTTATTTATTACATTTACATGTAATCAATCTTGGGACGAGATACAGCAGCTTTTACTTCAAGGACAATCGGCGGTTCATAGACATGACATTACGGCCCGTGTCTTCCGGCAAAAGTTGAAATCACTGATAAACTACATAGTAAAACTTGAAGTGTTTGGGTCAGTGCGATGCTGGATGTACTCAGTGGAATGGCAAAAACGAGGTTTGCCACACGCACATATACTAATCTGGCTACATAAAAAAATTACTTCGAACGAAATTGATGATGTGATTTCCGCTGAAATACCTGATGAAAATGTCGATAAGGGGTTACATGATATTATTGTAAAAAATATGATACATGGACCTTGCGGTGCACTGAACGAAAATTCACCATGCATGGCCAAAGGAAGGTGCACAAAGCAATATCCTCGACTTTTAGTATCAAACACAATTACTGGCAATGATGGTTACCCACAATATAGAAGAAGATCAACTGAAGGTGGCGGTAAAACAGCAATAATAAAGAAGCGTAAAGGTACCACCAACGAAGTAAATAACCCGTGGGTTGTTCCATATTCCCTGTTATTATCAAAAACATTTAATGCACACATAAACGTTGAATACTGTAACTCCGTAAAGGCAATCAAATACATATGTAAATACGTCAACAAAGGCAGTGACATGGCAGTTTTTGGCTTGCAGCCCGAAATCAAAGATATCGACGAAATCGTACAATATCAGGCTGGAAGATACATAAGCAGTAATGAAGCTGTTTGGCGAATTCTTTCATTTCCGATACATGAACGTAGTCCAGCTGTTGTTCACTTAGCGGTACATTTACAGAATGGTCAACGTGTTTATTTCTCGGAAACCAACGTGCAACAAAGAGCCCTGAATCCACCAGATACAAAGTTAACCGCTTTCTTGTCGCTTTGCAAAAATGATTCTTTTGCAAAAAAACTGCTGTATACTGAAGTGCCTTCGTATTACACGTGGAATACTAAAAATAAAGTATTTGAACGTCAAAAACAGGGTAAGTCAGTCGACGGCCAACCTACCATCTTCAAAGATACCACGTTAGGAAGACTCTACACCGTTCACCCCAATCAACATGAATGCTTCTTTCTACGCCTGCTTTTGGTGAATGTACCCGGTCCGACATCCTTTGAGTATTTGAGAACTGTAAACGGTACTATACATGACACTTACCGTAGTGCATGCCAAACTCTGAATTTATTGGAGAATGACCAACACTGGGATAACTGCATCAATGACACATGTGAAACGTCAACTCCAAGTCAAATTCGCGCATTGTTTGGCATCATTTTAACAACTTGCTCTCCATCAGCTCCTACAGAGTTATGGGAAAAAGTCAAAAATGTCCGAAGATATACTCCTTCGAAAACAGTTAGAGACGTCAGATATGACTTTTAATTTTACATCAGAAATTTATAACTACACTTCAGTTATTATAGAAGATTTGTGCGTACGTATGGCAAACAAACCTCTTCAGGATTTGGGAATGCCTTCACCTAACCGTATCGCTGCTGTTTCGACATGTGTAGAATTGGATCGTGAACAAAGTTACAGTACGAGTGATCTATTGTCGTATGTACAAAATAACATTTCCAAGTTAACGTCGGAACAAAAAGACATTTATGATACGATAATGCATTGTGTCGATAACAACGTTGGAGAAATTTTCTTTTTGGATGCGCCAGGAGGTACTGGTAAAACGTTTGTGATAAAACTGATTCTGGCATCAATTCGATCAAAAAATGATATAGCGTTGGCAATTGCATCGTCCGGAATAGCCGCAACATTGCTGCCTGGTGGAAGAACTGCTCATTCCGCTTTGAAATTGCCTCTGAATTTGCATTCTACAGAAACTCCCACGTGCAATATTTCCAAATCATCTGGGATGGGTAAAGTATTGCAGCAATGCAAACTTATTATTTGGGATGAGTGCACAATGGCACACAAAAAATCGCTCGAGGCTCTGGATCAATGCTTGAAAGATTTGCGAGGGAAGTCGAAACCCTTTGGCAGCACATTAATATTGCTTGCGGGAGATTTCAGGCAAACATTACCTATAATACCGAGATCAACCCCTGCAGACGAAATGAATGCTTGCCTGAAAAATTGTAATTTATGGGCACACGTAAAAACATTAAAATTAACTACAAATATGCGTGTCCGATTGCAAAACGATGACTCTGGTCAAACATTTTCAGATCAATTGCTGGCAATTGGAAACGGAAAGCTCCCAGTAGACTCAATTTCAGGACGTATACAACTATATATATATATATATATATATATATATATATATATATATATATATATATATATATATATATATATATATATATATATATATATATATATATATATATATATATATATATATATATATATATATACTAGGTGTTGGGGTGGCGCTTCGCCCCACCCCAACACCGAGTTGGTGGGGGCGCTTCGCGCCCCCCAAGCCCCCCCGCGCGCGTAAGTCGTTACGCGCCATATTAGTTACGCGCCATTGTAGTTGTGTCCCTATGTCCCACCTGTTAGCTTTTTAGCTTTTTTAGTTTTTTATTAGTTTTTAGTTTTTTTTTCTTTTTAGTTTTTTTGTAGTTTTTACCTTTTTTTAGTTTTTAATTTTTTTTTACTTATGTCCTGGTCGTCATTTATACTCCCTGTGTCCCGGTCGTCATTTGTGTCCCGGTGCTTTGTTGATGGTTATTGCTAATCGAACATTCCTTGTGTCCCGGTCGTCATTTATATTCCCTATGCCTATGTGCCGGTGTCCCGGTCGTCATTTGTGTCCCGATGTCCCGGTCTGTAATTTCGTCAGTCGGAAACATGACGTCAGTCGACACAGAAACATGACGTCACCTGACAGATCCACAGACAGACAAATTATTTTTATATATATAGATATATATATAAATATATATATATATATTTTCTTTTTAGTTTTTTTGTAGTTTTTACCTTTTTTAGTTTTTTTCTTCTTTTGTATTAATGCTAAAGCCAAGGTTCAAACCTGGAGCCTCTCGGACCTAGAACCTGAAACATAACGCTTTACCAGCTCAGCTACTTCGGCTTGAATACATTCGTTTTGAGCAGCTTCCTCGGGTGTTGCCATTGTAGGTTCTTCAGTCATTTTACAGTTAGAAATTTCTCTTTCAACGGTCTTCTTACAATTAAAAATTTGTCTTTGAACGATATTCTTAAATACCTGTGTCCTGGTCGTCATTTTTATTCCCTGTGTCCCGGTCGTCATTTGTGTCCCGGTGTCCCAGTCTGTAATTTCTCTTTGAGTGTCCCGGTCGTTATTTATATTCCCTCTGTCCCGGTCGTCATTTGTGTCCCGGTCTGTAATTTCTCTTTGAGTGTTTATTCTTTTTAGTATTTTTTAGTTTTTTACATTTAACTAAAAAAAGGCAAAAACTACAAAAAAACTAAAAACTAATAAAAAAAGTAAAAAAGCTAAAAAACAAAAAAACTAAAAAAAAACTAAAAAAAGGTAAAAAACTAAAAAAAATAAAAAATAAAAAAAAAAATAAAAAAAAGGAAAAAACTGAAAAATAAGCTAAAATAAAGGTAAAAACCAATAAAAAACTAAAAAGAAAAAAAGGAAAAAACTAAAAAAAATTTTCATCTAAAAAACTAAAAAAGGTAAAAACTAAAAGAACTAAAAAAGAAAAAAATAAATGACGACACTCAAAGAGAAAGCGACCAGGACAAAAGGAATGTTCGATTAGCAATCAACAAAGCACCGGGACACAGGGAGTATAAATGACGACCAGGACATAAGTAAAAAAAAAAATAAAAAACCTAAAAAAAAGGTAAAAACCACAAAAAAACTAAAAAGAAAAAAAAACTAAAAACTAATAAATAAACTAAAAAATCTAAAAATCTAAATAAACTAAAAAAGAAAAAAAAAGGAAAAAAATAAAGGAGAAAAACAAAACTTAAAAAAAGGCAAAAACTACAAAAAAAACTAAAAACTAATAAAAAAAGTAAAAAAGCTAAAAAACTAAAAAAACTAAAAAAAACTAAAAAAAGGTAAAAAACTAAAAAAAATAAAAAATAAAAAAAAATAAAAAAAAGGAAAAAACTGAAAAATAGGCTAAAATAAAGGTAAAAACCAATAAAAAACTAAAAAGAAAAAAAGGAAAAAACTAAAAAAAATTTCATCTAAAAAACTAAAAAAAACTAAAAAAGGTAAAAACTAAAAGAACTAAAAAAGAAAAAAATAAATGACGACACTCAAAGAGAAAGCGACCAGGACAAAAGGAATGTTCGATTAGCAATCAACAAAGCACCGGGACACAGGGAGTATAAATGACGACCAGGACATAAGTAAAAAAAAAACTAACAAAACTAAAAAGAAGGTAAAAACTACAAAAAAACTAAAAAGAAAAAAAAACTAAAAACTAATAAAAAAACTAAAAAATCTAAAAATCTAAATAAACTAAAAAAGAAAAAAAAAGGAAAAAAATAAAGGAGAAAAACAAAACTAAAAAACGAATGTATATACAGACCGGGACACCGGGATACAAATGACGACCGGGACACAGGGAATATAAATGACGACCGGGACACAGGGACACAACTACAACGGGGACACCGGGGGAAACAGGGGGATATAAATGACGACCGGGACACCGGGACAGGGAATGGTCGATTAGCAATCACCATCAACAAAGCTCAAGGGCAATCATTAGAATCATGAGGTATAGATCTGAATACAGATTGTTTTCCCATGGACCATTATATGTTGCATGTTCAAGAGTCGGTAAACCTGACAGTCTATTTATATGCAAAGACAATGGGACAGCAAAGAATGTTGTATATTCGCAAGTTTTACGTAGTTAAAACCATATATATATATATATATATATATATATATATATATATATATATATATATATATATATATATATATATATATATATATATATATATATATCTATATTCACAGGTGGGACATAGGGACACAACTACAATGGCGCGTAACTATTATGGCGCGTAACGACTTACGCGCGCGGGGGGGCTTGGGGGGGCGCGAAGCGCCCCACCAACTAGGTGTTGGGGTGGCGCGAAGCGCCACCCCAACAGCTAGTATATATATATAAATAAGTTGTCTGTGTGTGGATCTGTGGATGGATCAGGTGACGTCACCTGAAAAACTGGATCAGGTGACGTCAAAACTGAAAAAACTAAAAAAAGGCAAAAACTACAAAAAAAACTAAAAACTAATAAAAAAAATAAAAAAGCTAAAAAACTAAAAAAACTAATAAAAGGCAAAAACTACAAAAAAACTAAAAACTAATAAAAAAGCTAAAAAACTAAAAAAACTAAAAAAAGGCAAAAACTACAAAAAAAACTAAAAACTAATAAAAAAAATAAAAAAGCTAAAAAACTAAAAAAACTAAAAAAACTAAAAAAAGGTAAAAAACTAAAAAAACTAAAAACTAAAAAAAAACTAAAAAAAGGAAAAAACTGAAAAATAAGCTAAAATAAAGGTAAAAACCAATAAAAAACTAAAAAAAACTGAAAAAACTAAAAAAAGGCAAAAACTACAAAAAAAACTAAAAACTAATAAAAAAAAGTAAAAAAGCTAAAAAACTAAAAAAAAAACTAAAAAAACTATAAAAAGGTAAAAAACTGAAAAAAATAAAAAATAAAAAAACTAAAAAAAAGGAAAAAACTGAAAAATAAGCTAAAATAAAGGTAAAAACCAATAAAAAACTAAAAAGAAAAAAAGCCAAAAACTAAAAAAAATTTTCATCTAAAAAACTAAAAAAAACTAAAAAAGGTAAAAACTAAAAGAACTAAAAAAGAAAAAAATAAATGACGACACTCAAAGAGAAAGCGACGAGGACAAAAGGAATGTTCGATTAGCAATCAACAAAGCACCGGGACACAGGGAGTATAAATGACGACCAGGACATAAGTACAACTACAAA
This sequence comes from Artemia franciscana, assembly GCF_032884065.1. Lineage (NCBI taxonomy): Eukaryota > Metazoa > Arthropoda > Branchiopoda > Anostraca > Artemiidae > Artemia > Artemia franciscana. Next base: position 32,743,428 of record NC_088873.1, read on the forward strand.
AAAACTAAAAACTAATAAAAAAAATAAAAAAGCTAAAAAACTAAAAAAACTAAAAAAAAATAAAAAAAGGTAAAAAACTAAAAAAACTAAAAACTAAAAAAAAAACTAAAAAAAAAGGAAAAAACTGAAAAATAAGCTAAAATAAAGGTAAAAACCAATAAAAAACTAAAAAAAACTGAAAAAACTAAAAAAAGGTAAAAACCAATAAAAAACTAAAAAGAAAAAAAGCAAAAAACTAAAAAAAATTTTCATCTAAAAAACGAAAAAAAAACTAAAAAAGGTAAAAACTAAAAGAACTAAAAAAGAAAAAAATAAATGACGACACTCAAAGAGAAAGCGACCAGGACAAAAGGAATGTTCGATTAGCAATCAACGAAAAAAAGCAAAAAACTAAAAAAAATTTTCATCTAAAAAACTAAAAAAAACTAAAAAAGGTAAAAACTAAAAGAACTAAAAAAGAAAAAAATAAATGACGACACTCAAAGAGAAATCGACCAGGACAAAAGGAATGTTCGATTAGCAATCAACAAAGCACCGGGACACAGGGAGTATAAATGACGACCAGGACATAAGTACAACTACAAAAAAAAACTAAAAACTAATAAAAAAAATAAAAAAGCTAAAAAACTAAAAAATCTAAAAAAACTAAAAAAAGGTAAAAAACTAAAAAAACTAAAAACTAAAAAAAACTAAAAAAAAAGGAAAAAACTGAAAAATAAGCTAAAATAAAGGTAAAAACCAATAAAAAACTAAAAAAAAAACTGAAAAAACTAAAAAAAGGTAAAAACCAATAAAAAACTAAAAAGAAAAAAAGCAAAAAACTAAAAAAAATTTTCATCTAAAAAACTAAAAAAAACTAAAAAAGGTAAAAACTAAAAGAACTAAAAAAGAAAAAAATAAATGACGACACTCAAAGAGAAAGCGACCAGGACAAAAGGAATGTTCGATTAGCAATCAACAAAGCACCGGGACACAGGGAGTATAAATGACGACCAGGACATAAGTAAAAAAAAACTAACAAAACTAAAAAGAAGGTAAAAACTACAAAAAAACTCAAAAGAAAAAAAAAACTAAAAACTAATAAAAAAACTAAAAAATCTAAAAATCTAAATAAACTAAAAAAGAAAAAAAAGGAAAAAAATAAAGGAGAAAAACAAAACTTAAAAAAAGGCAAAAACTACAAAAAAAACTAAAAACTAATAAAAAAAGTAAAAAAGCTAAAAAACTAAAAAAACTAAAAAAACTAAAAAAAGGTAAAAAACTAAAAAAAAATAAAAAATAAAAAAAAACTAAAAAAAGGAAAAAACTGAAAAATAAGCTAAAATAAAGGTAAAATCCAATAAAAAACTAAAAAGAAAAAAAGGAAAAAACTAAAAAAAAAATTCATATAAAAAACTAAAAAAAACTAAAAAAGGTAAAAACTAAAAGAACTAAAAAAGAAAAAAATAAATGACGACACTCAAAGAGAAAGCGACCAGGACAAAAGGAATGTTCGATTAGCAATCAACAAAGCACCGGGACACAGGGAGTATAAATGACGACCAGGACATAAGTAAAAAAAAAACTAACAAAACTAAAAAGAAGGTAAAAACTAAAAAAAAAACTAAAAAGAAAAAAAACTAAAAATTTACCTTTTTCTTTTTTTAGTTTTTTTTCTTCTTTATTTTTCAGACGTCATATACAAACCCCCAAACATACGAAAATACATACATACAACTAATTTTTATATATATTGCCACTTTGCTGTAATAATTATGCGGTAATTCGGTTGGCATATGACATAATTGAGACAATATGTTCTTCTTATTTCTAGTTACCGCAGCATATTGGCTTTGATGCTCTCTTTCAAATTCGAAGGATGTGGGTTCAAGTCACTCTGAGGTAAAATTAGGTTTCCTGGTTTTCAGTACCCCTCCCCCTCCCTGGACAAAAATCTTTTTTAGTTACCGCAGCATATTGGCTTTGATGCTCTCTTTCGAATTCGAAGTATGCGAGTTCAAGTCACTCTGCGGTAAAATTAGGTTTCTTGGTTTTCGGCCCCCCCCTCCCTGTATTTGATTTTTAATGCACCTATCACCGGCAAGGGACATCAGAAACTGTTTTGGAGAAGCTGATTTTAGTTGGCTGGCGCCCAGGTGAGGCTAGGCCTAAGGAAAACATGCTGTATGCCTCAGCCTTGGATGCTTTGAAAAGATCTCTAGGCAATCATTTCCCGTATATACAGGCAGCAGATTACAGAGAGGCTTCTTACGAGACTGTTGAGGCTAAACTTAATTCAATGGTCCGTTTTTAAAGCAGCCCATTAATATTGGTGTTCTTAAGAACACACGCTTGGATATGTACTAACAAAAAAATGTTAGTACACAATAAGATCTCACAGACTCTGCTGAAACGCATTTTGAAAGCTCATAGAATTTCACTTGTGATGGGTAGGATTGAACCTGCAACCTTCGTCGTGTTTGTCCGCATATGACGTCTGAATTATTTCACACTAATACAAAAGAAGAAAAAAAACTAAAAAAGGTAAAAACTACAAAAAAAACTAAAAAGAAAAAAAACTAAAAAAGCTAAAAAACTAAAAAAAACTAAAAAAAGGTAAAAAACTAAAAACTAAAAAAAAACTGAAAAAACTAAAAAAAGGCAAAAACTAAAAAAAAACTAAAAACTAATAAAAAAACTAAAAAAGCTAAAAAACTAAAAAAACTAAAAAAACTAAAAAAAAGTAAAAAACAAAAAAAAACTAAAAACTAAAAAAGAAAAAACTAAAAAAAAGGAAAAAACTGAAAAATAAGAGAAAAAGAAAACTAAAAAAATATTAATAAATATAAAAAATATAAATATAAATATAATATAAATTAGCAATCAACAAAGCACCGAGACACAAATGACGACCGGGACACAGGGAGTATAAATGACGACCAGGACATAAGTAAAAAAAAACTGAAAAAACTAAAAAAATGGTAAAAACTACAAAAAAAACTAAAAACTAATAAAAAAAATTAAAAAATCTAAAAATCTAAATAAACTAAAAAAGAAAAAAAAGAAAAAAGGAAAAAAATAAAGGAGAAAAACAAAACTAAAAAACGAATGTATATACAGACCGGGTCTGTCGAGTGACGTCGTGTTTGTTCGCATATGACGTCTGAATTATTTCACACTAATACAAAAGAAGAAAAAAAACTAAAAAAGGTAAAAACTACAAAAAAAAACTAAAAAGAAAAAAAACTAAAAAAGCTAAAAAACTAAAAAAAACTAAAAAAAGGTAAAAAACTAAAAACTAAAAAAAACTGAAAAAACTAAAAAAAGGCAAAAACTAAAAAAACTAAAAACTAATAAAAAACTGAAAACTAAAAAAAGGTAAAAAACAAAAAAAAAACTAAAAACTAAAAAAGAAAAAACTAAAAAAAAGGAAAAAACTGAAAAATAAGAGAAAAAGAAAACTAAAAAAATATTAATAAATATAAAAAATATAAATATAAATATAATATAAATTAGCAATCAACAAAGCACCGAGACACAAATGACGACCGGGACACAGGGAGTATAAATGACGACCAGGACATAAGTAAAAAAAACTAAAAAAACTAAAAAAATGGTAAAAACTACAAAAAAACTAAAAACTAATAAAAAAACTAAAAAATCTAAAAATCTAAATAAATTAAAAAATAAAAAAAAGAAAAAAGGAAAAAAATAAAGGAGAAAAACAAAACTAAAAAACGAATGTATATACAGACCGGGACACCGGGATACAAATGACGACCGGGACACAGGGAATATAAATGACGACCGGGACAAAGGGACACAACTACAATGGGGACGCCGGGGGGGCACAGGGGGATATAAATGACGACCGGGACACCGGGACACAAGGAATATAAATGACGCCCGGGACACTCAAAGAGAAATCACAGACTGGAACACCGGGACACAAATGACGACCGGGACACAGGGAATATAAATGACGACCGGGACACAGGGACATAACTACAAAGGGGACGCCGGGGTGCACAGGGGGATATATAAATGACGATGGCGACTCAGGGAATGGTGAATTAGCAATCACCATCAACAGAGCTCAAGGGCAATCATTAGAATCATGAGGTATAGATCTGAATACGGATTGTTTTCCCATGGACCATTATATGTTGCATGTTCAAGAGTCGGTAAACCTGACAATCTATTTATATGCACAGACAATGGGACAGCAAAGAATGTTGTATATTCGCAAGTTTTACGTAGTTAAAACATATATATATATATATATATATATATATATATATATATATATATATATATATATATATATATATATATATATATATATATATATATATATATTCACAGGTGGGACATAGGGACACAACTACAATGGCGCGTAACTAATATGGCGCGTAACGACTTAACGCGCGCGGGGGGGCTTGGGGGGGGGGCGCGAAGCGCCCCCACCAACTAGGTGTTGGGGTGGCGCGAAGCGCCACCCCAACAGCTAGTATATATATAAAAATAAGTTGTCTGTCCGTTACGCCATATTATATCTTCTATATATAAAAGAAAACAAACTAGAATGTAAAAACTGGAAATTGCATAAATATTTCGAAATATTTTGACAATAGATTAAAGTAATTCGAAAAAATAAAAATGGTAAAAAACTAAAAAAAAATAAAAAGAAAAAACTAAAAAAAATAAAAAATTAAAAAAATTAAAAAAAGAAAAAACCTAAAAAGAAAAAACTTAAAAAAATAAAAAAGATAAAAAACTAAAAGAAAAAAACTAAAAAAAGAAAAAAATTAAAAAGAAAAATTAGAAAAGAAAAAATTAAAAGAGAAAAAAAAACTAAAAAAGAAAAACTAAAAAAAAAGAAAAAACTAAAAACAGAAAAACTAAAAAAAAAGAAAAAACTGAAAAAAGGAAAAAACACAAAGGAAAAAGAGAAAAAACTAAGCACAATGACAATCATTTTAAAAACTAACAAAAAGAGGTTTCACTTCTTTTTCATTTTCTCTCTCACTCTATCTTAATCAAGTATTCAAATTGAGGCTCTTTCAATTTCATTAAATTGCTTAAGATGTAACAAACTGGTAAATGCACAAATCTATATATATATTTATATATATATATATATATATCTTCTTCTATATATATAAAAATAAGTTGTCTGTGTGTGTGTGTGTCGAGTGACGTCATGTTTGTGTGTCGACTGACGTCATGTTTGTCAACTGACGTCATTTTAAGGATTGAGCTGTATGCGTAATGAAGTTGTTTGTCGACTGACGTCATGTTTTTCAACTGATGAAATTACATACCGGGACACAAGGACACAAATGACGACCGGGACACAGGGAATATAAATGACGACCGGGAACCTCAAAGAGAAATTACAGACTGGGACACCCGGACACAAATCAAGACAGGGACACAGGGAATATAAATGACGACCGGGACACAGGGACACAACTACAACGGGGACGCCTGGGGCACAGGCGGGATATATAAATGACGACCTGGACACATGGATTGTTCGAATAGAAATTACAGACCGAGACACCGGGACACAAATGACGACCGGGACACAGGGAATATAAATGACGACCGGGACACAGGGACACATCATTAGAATAATGAGGTATAGATCTGAATACGGATTGTTTTTCCCATGGACAATTATATGTTGCATGTTCAAGAGTCAGTAAACCTGACAAGTTATTTATATGCATAGACAATGGGACAGCGAAGAATGTTGTATATTCGCATGTTTTACGTAGTTAAAAACATATATATATATATATATATATATATATATATATATATATATATATATATATATATATATTGGAAACCGGTTTGTAATTGTAAGCAACTTGGCCCATCTGTAAATCCTACTTACAAACATGTTATAACAGGGGACTTGTCAATAATAAAGCAAGATGATCTTCAAATTATAATGAATAAAGGGGCTAATTTCCGTCTTTCTCATCATCTGAAACCATCGAGTGTTCTTGATGGCTTGGAAAATGATTTTGATTTATTTATTGATATGTGGTGTAAGAAAGAGAATAAAAATAAAGAGAGTTTTCAAAGTTGGAAGAATTTAATTATTAGTAGAATAAGAAATAAAATATATTCTAACTTAAAAAATAGTAACACTAAATCATTATTTTATATTGCGAAGATTAAACAAGCAATTGCTAATCTAAAGAATGAATTTGTAATTGTGCCAGTGGATAAAGCTAATAATAATTTTGCCATAATTTGTCAGAAGCTGTAATGTGATATCTTAAAAAGGGAGTTATGCACAACTAATGTTTACGAGAAGGTAAATATAGAGGATGAGAATTTAATTGAAAAGACTGAAGAAATACTTTTTAAAAATTTTAATATTAAAATAAATGACAATGATAAAAAGTTCCCTTTCCTATATTGGACTGTAAAATTTCATAAGAATCCCCCTAAACCACGGTTTATTGCTGGAGCAGCTAAATGTCCAACCCGCATTGCTGCTACTGACCTCTCTTTAATTTTAAAGGAAATTGTAAATAAACTTAAAACCTATTGTTCTGGTATTAAAAAATTTTCGAATTTTAATCCATATTGGAGTGTTAATAATTCACTGCAGGTGATAGATTCTTTAACAATGGTTTCAGCTAAAAGAATTGAGTTTTTCGATTTTGCGACAATGTATACTAATTTATCACTTAATGTAGTGTTTGATAATTTAAAAACTGTTATCAAGAAATCTTTCCTCTTATCTAGTAAAATGTTCTTAAAAATAGACACTTATAATAAAAAAGCTATATGGACAAATTGCTTTAATACTACAGTTAACTTGAGATGTTACAGCTTGGATATGATTTTTGAGTTACTAGAATTTGTTTTATACAATACTTATATAAGATTTGGTGGTGATTTGTACAAGCAAATTGTGGGAATTCCCATTGGGGGGAATGCCAGCCCATTTATAGCTGACTTGTTTTTAAGTCAACTAGAATATAAATATATGATGGATAAGAATAATCCAATTAATTTAAAACATGTTTTGTCAAATAATAAAAGATATTTAGATGATATTTTGGTCTTAAATTGTAAGGATTTCATTGATATTTCTAAAAATATATATCCATCAGAGCTTATTCTTGAACCTAGTCATGGCGCTGGTCATGAAGATCATTTATTAGATTTAAATTTTAATATTTGTGATAATAATAAATTAAGTTTTAAAATGTATAATAAAACGGATGATTTTGATTTTGAAGTGATTAGTTTCCCATTCCCTGAAAGTAATATACACTCAAATATCACATATTCAGTGTTTTTCTCACAGTTACTTCGTTATGCAAGGATTTGTAGAAATTACATTGATTTTAAAAATAGATGTAAAATCTTGAGCCAAAAATTGATATCAAGAGGTTTTTCTGCAAATAAATTAACTTTGCAATTTAAAAAATTTAGTTTTCATTATAACGAACTTTTAAATAAATATCAAAAGAATTATCTAGAAATACTTAAGGAAATTTTCAACTAATTTCGGAGGTTCGAGAAATGTTGTTGCAGCGCCATTTATTTTGAATTGTGTTTCAAATTGAGCGGATTTTCTTAAAAATTAGCCACATGGTAAAGATGAATTCTATAATTGTTTAGTTCATTCAGGTTTTTTGCAATGTGTTAATATTTGTGATTTGGTAAAATTTATTATATTTAGTTTACCTATTGTTGCTAAAAAGAGGGATATATTAACAGGATAAGCTTGTTTTGATGTTACTTGGTTGTTTTACATTTGCTGTTTTTTTTTCTTTCATAGGCATGTATTTTGGGGGTGATAACTGACACGGGGATGCCATGGAAATTCTGTGGTAGCCACAACACTTGGCTGGGTAGAGAATTTAAAGTGGCGAAACCCTTTAAAGGCCAGTGTATTCTCCTGATGATCCCTTGTGTTGGGTTGTTGCCTCTAAATTATTTGTCTTTATTATTTTTTCTATTGTTTGGTAAATGACGACTTAAACTTATTGACGACATGACTGCCTGTCCATGGATTATTCTTTATGGTTGATTGTGTATGGCTATGCTATTTGACCTATGTGATTGTATGGATGAGTAGGGTTAAGGCCTCATTCAAGTGCTGGTCTATATTAATCACTAATTTAGGAAAACAGTCTTCCTTTTCTCCTTCTGTCTCTCTCTTTTTTTTCTTTTTTTTGTGTTTGTGCTGTTGCATTGGTGATTTCTTTTTTCATGATATATATATATATATATATATATATATATATATATATATATATATATATATATATATATATATATAGATGTTGGGGTGGCGCGAAGCACCACCCCAACAGCTAGTATATAAATAAAAATAAGTTGTCTGTGTGTGTGTGTCGAGTGACGTCATGTTTGCGTGTCGACTGACGTCATGTTTGTCCACAGACGAAATTACAGACCGGGACATCGGGACACAAATGACGACCGGGACACCGGGACATAGGGAATATAAATGACGACCGGGAAACTCAAAGAGAAAGGGACCGGGACACAAGGAATGTTCGATTAGCAATCACCATCAACAAAGCACCGGGACACAAATGACGACCGGGACACAGGGAATATAAATGACGACCAGGACATAAGTAAAACAAAAACTAAAAATACTAAAAAAAAGGTAAAAACTACAAACAAAATAAAACAAAAACTAAAAAAACTAAAAAAGAAAAAAAATAAAAAAAGGAAAAAACTGAAAAATAAAGGAGAAAAACAAAAATAAAAAAAATAAAAATTGAAAAAAAACTAAAAAGGTAAAAATTACAAAAAAAACTAAAAAGAAAAAAGAAAAAAAAACAAAAAAAAGTATAAACCAAAAAAAAAAACTAAACAGAAAAAAAGGGGAAAAACACAAAAATTTATTTCATCATATACCAATTCAAAAACGAATTTATATACAGACCGGGACACCGGGACACAAATGACGACCGGGACACAGGGACATAACTACAACGGGGACGCCGGGGGGCACAGGGGGATATATAAATGACGACGGCAACACAGGGAACGTTCGATTAGCAATCACCAGCAACAAAGCTCAAGGGCAATCATTAGAATCATGAGGTATAGATCTGAATACGGATTGTTTTTCCCATGGACAATTATATGTTGCATGTTCAAGAGTCGGTAAACCTGACAATCTATTTATATGCACAGACAATGGGACAGCGAAGAATGTTGCATATTCGCAAGTTTTACGTAGTTAAAAACATATATATATATATATATATATATATATATATATATATATATATATATTCACAGGTGGGACACAGGGACACAACTACAATGGCGCGTAACTAATATGGCGCGTAACGACTTATGCGTGCGGGGGGGCTTGGGGGGGCGTGAAGCGCCCCCACCAACTAGGTGTTGGGGTACAACCCCAACAGCTAGTATGTATATATATATATATATATATATATATATATATATATATATATATATATATATATATATATATATATATATATATGTACCATCATTGTTTGGAATAACGCTTTCTGTGCATTAACAGTATTAGTTACTCAATGAGTTCCAGATAAGAAAACGGGAAAAACAAGCAATGTATTGCCATAACTATTTCACATTGCTCGGAAACCACAAAAATGTTTATCAGCCGCAAGTAATCCCAGTTCCAAGCAAGATTACCGCAACTATTGCTTTACCACATTATTCTAAGAGAATTCAAAGATAAGGAGGAATAAAAGGATATTCCGTCTTGAGGTTTATCGGATTTTTAAAACAATAAATTCCTATTCTTATCAGACTCAAGAAAGCCAAGAAACTTTAAGGGATTTGACGAAGATATAAATTAGTATACCCTCTCCTCGTTTTCAATATTTCTTCCTTTTCGAAAGTATTCTATACGCGAACAAGTCTATCTTCATCTGTAAAATTAAATAAGTCTATGTTATCCTGAATGCCCGAAATCTGGTTAACGTCGACATGGTTAACGTCGACATTCACCAGTGAATTTTCAAAATTCCTTTTTCTCTGCCCGAATTCAATTAGCTCTACGAGCAGGGCTGCCAATTTTTTTTTAAAGAGTGTGTCATAATTTTTCCGAAAATGTGCTTTTTGTGTCATCTCAGATCCCATAATGTGTCATATTTTTTTGCTACAAGTGCTATCATATTTAATTGTCAAATCTTTATTTAGAGTTTGGAATATATAACCTTTTCCAAATTAGTTCAAAAAGGAGTAAACTTAACCTTATCCTATTATCTTGGGATCGTGACCTTTTTGTGACGTCATGAAAGAACTAGAAACATTGGATTAAATTAATGTTAAACACTATGAATTTGTATCTGGGCGGACAACGAGGCAAGTTTACATTTATAAAAGTTTTAGGGACAAAAACTTTTTATTAGGGGTCATACTTTTCGTATGACGTCGTAATCGTAATCGGCTCTATACGTAATCGGCTAAGCCTTTTGTTAAGCCATTCAACCAGCTTCAATCTAGTGTTTTTGTCATATTTGTTGGTACCTTTTTAAGCCAGATGAATTATCCTGAAGGAAAGACATTTCTAGAAATTTGAAATCTTGTCTGAGGTGGGATAACCTTCCTGTACTCCTAAAAATGGGGTTGCTGCTTATGCATACAGATTTGGTCAACTGCATGCTGTTACGTACCAGTTGGCTACATCAAATACTCAATAAAGAAGTCAATTAAGTTCGGATATTCAGCATGCATTTTGATTTGAAATTTCTGCCTATGGCTATTTTCTTCGCGTGGTTTAAATTTTAAATATGGTGATGGCATCTGGCCTGTATTCCGCACTTTTTTTGTACTACTGCCACCATTAGGTAGCGCTATTTCCTTCCATTAATTTGTAGCTTTTCTGGAGGTAGAAAGTTGAAATTTTACTTTTCTTTTATTACCATTTAAAAAACAAGACTTGAACGATAAAAAAGTGTCATTTACTTGAAAAATGTGTCATTTTTGTCGATTGTGTCATCATCTTGACTTAATGTGTCATTGTGTCATGCAACATCAAATTGTGTCATTTTGACAAAAAATGTGTCAATTTGGCAGCCCAGTTTACGAGTCAGCTTTTTCAGTCTAATGCAAGCTGTGACGGTAAAAATGAAAGTTAGGGTAGATTATGTTAGTTTAGATTAGATAGATTCGGAGGTTCAGGATAGATTCGGTTAGGTTAGGTAAAATTTGAGTCTTGATATCAGAAATGGGTTATGAACCTAAACTAAGCTAACCCAACCAAACCTAGTCTATTCTAAACTAACAAGTCATCATCATACCTTGCATTAAAATGAAAAAATTAACTGTCAACGCTGACTAAACCCAAGGAGAAAAAAAGGTATTTCGGACATTCACCGGTGAATGTCGACTTTCACCAATATGCGGACATTCACGGTAACATCTACACCGTTTAGGATGTACATTCTTTGTTTGCACTGGAAAATAAGCTGAACTACTCATGCTAGAAGAGTCCTATTTATTCAGAACAGTTTCGGAAACATGGAAATGGAAATGGACTATAAATATGAAAAACGAAAAGTAAAAACTCAAAACGTGACATCTTGATAACATGCAATTCTGTTAATTAGAATGGCTATTCCCAAACTCTAAAATACTTGTGAGGGTGTTCTCGTCGTCGTCTTTGTAAAATGAATAACAAATAGAAAAAAAACTAATTAGTTGATGAGCCAATGAGCTCCAAATGAGTTTTAGACTATAAAGAACTAAAAAAATCGGAAAATTATCCTCCCTGGGTACTTTTCCACTCTTTCTACTCAGGAAAGATGCATACGATTTTTCTACACTCTAGGCTTGGGCAAATTTTGGCCTCTAGGACCTTGGAGCCAAAACACTTTGCAAAAAAAACAACATTTTCTATGTTCTAAGTTTTTTCTACATAAATTTTTTTTTATTTAATTTGTTGATGCAAGTTGCTCGTGGCTTGCAAGTCTGAAGGTAATTAAAGCTAGTAAAACAAAATAATTTTTTTACTCATAATGATAATAAAAAAAAGAATAGCAGTTTGAGGACTTCTATGCGATTGGAAAATTTGGTCATTTTCTTTCATTTGGGATTTAAGAACAGGAAAACGCAACGAGTCAACATTTTTCTCAAATAAGAGAAAAAGCTTTTTAAGACGTCCAGAGTCCATACATACCATATTAAAGCCACTATAAGAAAAAAAATGAAATCGTAGTACACAGTAAATGAAATCAAAGAAAAATGAAATTTCAGTACAAGCATATTACCTCAAGAAACTAAATTGCAAAATTAATTTTCTAATTTGGGTATCAAATATAATACACAAGTAAAGGTACGTAATAGTTTTAGAAATAGAATTAAGAACTTAATTTTATTAGTGATTTGGTTGGTTTCTCGTATTGAAGAAGATATATTGATATAATGAAAAATTAAAGTTTAAAAAAATTGTGTTACTTATATTATTGGAAAATGCACATTGACATTCTATTTGCAAGGAGGGGGGCCTCGCCTGTTTTATCCATTTAAATACAAATAAATTTAATTTTAAGAAATAATAGACTGTTTAAAGTTTTGACATCTTATGTAAATCTCTTTTGGAGTCCGGAGGTAAGTCACCGATATGATCGAACTAAATAAAGATTTAATATTTTAAATCGGCGTTAAGACGAAAATCTTGTTCATTAAGTGTGAAAACAGAAAATTCAAAAGTATAATTATTATCTTGTCGGTAATTTTTACCCCATAGAGACAACCACCTCCTCCAGTCCTGAGTATCGCAAAAATAATATTTTATTATTTAGGACCAGAAGGAAAGGAAAGTAGCTAGGGCGGATGATTTTTTAAATGCTCTGATTATTTTTTTTTCATTTTATTTCGGTCCCTTTCATCTAATAGGAACGTGTAAGTTACATCAGCCCAATAAACAGAGGGTTTAATTTTTTTTTATTCTAATCCACTTCATACAAGTTCGTAGCTTTATAGTATAATATTATCTTTGGTTGCTAAATGCGAAGTAGCGGGATCTGTAAAAACTCTCATACACACCAGATTGTTCTGAACATCAGCCACTACTTTTGACCCCCCAAATCCTCTATTACAAATAGTCCTAATAACGCAGTCTTGATCTCTACACGCTAACGCAACGCCAAAAAAACATCTTGGTTCTATTCGTGTGTTGTGTTATGTTTTGCTGCAAAAGCTCTGCGCTGTACCGTTGTAAGCGTGACACATGGTTTACGCAATGGTCAGCGCGTGAACACGAAAGGAGCTTAAGCGTGCATGTAGTCCATATAAAATAAACAGTTAAAATAAACATCTATTTCAAAGCTTTGTTTATTGATGTATATCCATCGGAGGATTGATAAGACTAGGTACAGTGGAATATAATTGTGCAAAAGCCTGTGTGAAGAAGGGCCGGCGGATCTTCGTATAGGTGGCTGGAGTGTGTTTGAAGCCTGAAAAGGTGTGTTTTTAAGCCCAAATTTCTTAGCTTTCGGTGCCCCTTTACATAAATATAGATCAAGGTTTGGAGGAGGATGGGGGAATGGATGAGAAGAACTTTATATCTAGAAAGAGAGTATCTTCAGAATAAGCCTTTAATACTAGCGCGGGGGGATAGACCCATTTTATTGCAAATTTTTTTTCCATGTAACAGTAAAAGTCACATTTACATGCCTATGGGTGTAGAGATGAAAATGGGCATGAGTGCTATAGCTAAATTTCTTGAGGTGAGCGGGGGTAGGGGTGGGAAAATGATTTTACAAAGTTTTTTTTAAATATTTAAATGTTAATATATTTCATTTTCTTATCTAAAACAATGTTAAATTGCTTCTTGTTTCCCGGAGTCATTACCTTCCAATGCCGTCAATGGGAATTTCCTTATATTAAAAAATTATTCAAAGAATGTGCTTTGAAACTTTCGAAACAATAAACCTATTAATAATTTTTGATATCAAAACTCCCGCCCCCTCCTAGTAAACATTTGGAGGGGTAAATATTTTCATAGATGATTGAAGGAGAGAGGACAAATGTACTTTATTTTGGGAGGCAAATGTACGAAGTGAGCTCAGTTTCTCGAAACATCGTTGCAGGAAAATTAAATCTTGATTTAAACTACTGTGTTCGAGGGGGCGGTAGTCCTCCTTATATTTAGGGCAACACTGTGTACGCTGTACGAAAACAAATAAAAAAAAAATTAAAAAATAAGCCGTTGTAACTGAAAGTAAGGAGCGACATTAAAACTCAAAACTAATAGAAATTATCCTCTATATGAGGGGGGTTTTTCCTTCCACAATCCTCACTCTTTAGGGTGAGGTTCTTCGAAAACTCTTATCATTCAAAATCAAGGCCCTTTTGCTTGAGTAATCTTTCCTAAGGGATTAGGACAAAAAGTCAAACTTTAGTGTACAGAATAGGGGTTGAAGAAAGGACAGCCACCCTCATATACAGAATAATTTATGTTTGTGTTAAGTTTTCATGCTGCTCCTGACTTTCAGTTGATTTTTTTTTAATTCAGCTTTTTTTTCAAATCATGGCTGGAAATATCCTTCCCTCCCCACGTGTAAATTTCTCCCGCAGAATTTCCCGGGAAGTTTCCTTCTCGCGAAAAATTTTCCCTGTGGAGAATCGTTCCCCCTCTTCGCAGAAAACATCCCAAAAATTTCTGTATGTTCCCCCGTGTTTGAACAATATCTGAACAATATGGGCAAATTGCGCAACTTACAGTTCTTTTCCAGGAACTATAAAGGTTCATGTCGTCACCAAAAGCATAGTTATTGGACCTTTCAACTATGCTGAATTAAACCACTCTCTTAAAATTTTGGTCGAAACAGTTTCATTATTTTCGTCGCTATCACACATCACTTAGAAGAATTTCACCTTTTATCTAAAATTATGAAAAAATTCTAATATTTTTTCTTAACATCAATTTCCAAAGATTTTAATTTTATTGCTTCAAAATTATGAAGTTTTAAGGCAGCATAGCATTTTGAACAGTGCAAGCTCGCCGCGCCGTGAAAATAAATCCGATTTTATAATTCCGATTTTTTCCAGATTTTTTTTATGATATATATGGTTGTGCAAGTTTTGATATAACTATTTTAGATCAGAGCCGGATCTAGGCGGGCAAAGGGATAGAGGGTGTAAGCGCCCCGGTTGACACGCCTGGAGTGGCAATACAAGGTTAAATTGTAGTATTTTTGGGCAAAAATTGCAATATCTACAATATTAATGGTGTGGCAGGGGGCGGCAAAGTTTACATCCTTCCTCCTGATAAAAAACCTAGCTCTGAAAAAAAAACTTTAGCTCTCATTTGGACAACCAGGATTCATATTCACTGTCCTTGGTGCTTTAATTTCAAGTCAGCTATTAAATCTTACAACTCTCCTCCAGTTGGCAACCCTGGTCTTCACCGGTCCAGATTTCGGAATCCATCAATGAAGGCTGGACAAAAAAGTGAACTGTAGTAAGAGGGTTGGAACATGTTCTAAATGGAGTCACAGGTTTTTGACAAATTTCACATGTTTTTGCGCACTTTTTTCACTGGTTTTAGAAAATTGTGGTGGTAACACCGCTCATATACTGTCTTAGTATTCATACATACACCATTTAAATTCTTCGATCCATTACCGTAGCGAGAGAGGATGGAGGGAAGGAGGGGTATAACTGGTAGTGTAGCCAGGAGGGGCAAGGGGTTACACTTCTACCTGAGTGTGCCATCTGTTTCGGGCGCAGTATTTGTTCCTAGGCGCACTCTTTAGGTGGTAAACACATAGAAAAGACCTGATTATGCTCCTAACGATAGGGGGGGGGCTCATTTTGTCCCCATACGCTAAAACACCTACCTATGCCTCCGGGGCTAAACTTTTTCCTTGATATATGAAAAAATACATATTTGAACTGTTCTTATTAATCAATAACGACTATTAAACACCCTTTCCCTATTAAAACACCTCACCCAATTGCAAATGATCATATCTAATTTACTGAATCATGAGTAGCATCAATACATTTTTTTTTTTTAAATAATATAAGCAAGCAAAATAGAAGCTGTAGGTGAGAAGTTGCGTGCATCCAGGAGTATTTTTCTTTCCCAGAGGTCAAAATCGAATTTGTCTGCTGTTGTTTCATGTTCCATCCATTCCTTCAAGAGTTAAACAGTAGTTGGTTAGTTTCTCCTTCGCATTGGATTCGTTAGGATGGGTGAGTCATTCTTAAACATTATTTTATTTTATTAGTTGGTTACTAATAGAGAATTCTCAGATATTGTGTAGTTTTCATTTAGACGTCAATAATGTGACGTATAAATAGCGTGACCGAAAGTGATTAAGCTTAATTCGCTTAAAATCTAAATGCAACAAATTAGGAAGGTTTTATGGTAAAATTCTCACATTTGATATAATTGACTTACCAATAAAGTGAACATACCACTCGATGCCTTTTATTATGTTCTTTACGAATATAATAATCGCTTCTACCGCAAATTCAAATTTAAGCACTTTTTGGGCTCCATATTTAACCATAATTTTACGAATTTTACCAAGGTAAAATTTTCGTAATTCATATAATTGACTTACTAATCGCTTCTACCGAAAATTCAAATTTAAGCACTTTTTGAGCTCTTCAAAATATCGAATTTTCAATTAAAGTATGAGTTATCGCTCGTTTTAAGATTAGTTTAGGTTAGGTCAAAAAGTGCTTAAATTTGAATCTGCGGTAGAAGCGATTATTATATAATATAATCTATTATATAATATATTATTATATATTATAATACAATATTATTATATAATATAATATAAGCGATGAAAAAGGCATCGAGTGGTATGTTCGCTTTATTGGTAAGTCAATTATATTAACTACGAAAAATTTACCGGTTTTGTTTCAAAGCACAAAGTCTGTATTCCATTTTTTGGTACTTATCTGTTAGCCAGTACACACTCGAGAATTTTGATCTATAGGCACGGGATTGAAACTATAGAAAAGCTAGGGAGATAGATAGGATAAATACAATTTGGGCTGTATGTTTGTACATTAGGGGGGACTTGGGGTTAAGTGTATCGGGGCTGCATGCAAAATGCAACCTAACCAAAATACCAACAAAATATTTAGTAAAATACAGCTACAATGTAGTTTTTCACTGAGCCAAAGCTAATCGGGTAAATTTTTCGTTGTTCATATTATTGACTGCGTTTTCGAAAAAAATCGAAAATATGAAAGTTGTAGTAAATATGAATATGTACAAGGTGTAGAATGGTTAGGTTAGATTTTGCTATTTGAAGCCTTTTTTATACCCGAAAAATAGAAATATTTTGATCATTTTCAAGAGATCAAAAAAGGGCTTAAATTTCAATTTGTGATAGAAGCGATTAATATATTCGTAAAGAGCTTAAAAAAGACATCGAGTGGTATTTTCACTTTATTCGTATGTCGATAATATGAACAACAAAAAATTTGCCGCAAATTGACTCAGTATCCAAACAGCAATAAACTGGTTATTTTTTGGTTTTATAGATCAAAATTCTCGAGTTTGTACTGGCTAACAGATAATTAGGGGTGTTTCGAGCCTCTTTTCATTGGGGGGGATCTTCGCATATTTTACCGAATTGCTACCTCGTTTCTGCCGAATTTTATGCCGAAATCAGGAATTCTGCAAAATTTCTGCCAAAATTTTCACCTTCGGAGAAAATTGAACCAAAAGTCAAAACATTTGGGGGAGGGGTGTCCCCCCTTGGGACGCCCCTGCATATAAGTGCCCTAAAAGGTAATATGACGGAGATAGTTTATTCAAAGATTTGTTCTAGAGGTTTTTCTGAAGGAAACACTATAATAACAAAAGAGAGGTACCACTCAACTCCGCAATAAAAATTATTTCCAAAAATGTTGGTTGCTACAGTGGCACACCAGACAAGAGGAAAGATATAGCCATAAATAATATGTTTATCCATTTTTTTTTTTTACTGCTTGAATCATCGTATCTGTTCGTTAACGGTCGTATTTCTCGTAACCCAGCCTAAACATTGCATCATTTGGAAAGAAAGAATGATGAATTGGGCAAATTTACTATTTACCCTAAGAATGATTCAAAAATGAAAATGGAAGGAAACATTAAAATCTGGCTAATAGAAACTGCCTGCATATTATAGCGTAAGAATTTTATTTTTGCAGTGGTTTCTTACAGTTTTCTGCATAGCCAAGGGCTATATACTTAGCGCGGTCAATTGCGGGAGGGAGGGGAGTAATTGTTGCAATACCAACCAATATAGCCCAAATTGAAATAGGGTTGATTGGCAGGGCCGGATTTAAGCTTTGGCGATTCTAGGCCCAAGTGTTTTTGCCACTTCCTTTTCCGAGACTTTTGGGGAAACCCGCGAAAATTCTGGGATAATGGAAGCACTGAACAGAGTGCAACTGATGAGCCACAAGTAATGAAAGAGAGAGGTGATACCCCACTCTCAACTGCCATTCTTGGGTGACATCTGGCCATTCTTGGTGACGAAATTCCTGGCTTTTTTTTTTTAAATCACTTTTCTGCGAATAGACAGCGCGGCGGTGCACTACACCTGGCATTTAGACGATAAAGAACATCAGTCCAGTTTTTGTTAAGAAAAAATCGTGCAGTGATAATTTATTGCTCCCCCTGGCAATATGCGCCCCTAGGCCCAGACCTAGTGGGCCTATTGGTAAATTCTCATCTGTTGATTGGGAGCCGAATGATGGTACTTTTTGTTAGTATAGTCTTCAGAAGAGCTCATCGAACAGAATCCTACCACAGTTTTTATTTTAGAAACGTCTTAAATAGCCGGAGTCCTCTAAGCATAGGTAAGGTAAAAACTAATTAATAACTTTATTGTTGTCTTCTTTAAGTCGGGGTGGATGTAGGGGGTGGGGAGACTATGCTGCTCCCCCTAGATTTTTATGGCGCCCTCATTTGTTTTTTTTTTACTTAAAAAAATGTCAATTTGGTCAATTATTGGTACCCTTTTCAACCTCCCCTCCCCCAGATTTTGCTCTAGATCCACTTTTGTCTTAAGGGTGAACTGACAAGGTTACTGTCCTGGTCAGTTGTAAGACGTGTAACATTCAGAGAATCGCTGGGATATTCTTCATCTATTTTTTCTTCCAATTGCTGTTATAAGACAAAGATATTGACTAGACTTTTATGTTGCTAGTCATTTTCTAACGTTTTATAAGCATTGAATTCAAAATCCCCGTCAGACTATGTCCATATACATCTAAGCCGTTTTCTTGTAAAAATGAATGAGGCCTACTGGGCTACAGTGTTGTCACCGCTGTCAGTACATGAAATGCTACATTTGCCCAAATTTGCGTGCTACAGAGCGATTTTTAGATGCTACAGTTAATTTTTTTCGTCATCCATTTAAGTATACTTAGGCTAGATTTTATCTCATTTTTTTTTTTTAATTAAGAGGAATGAAAATGTATCCATAAAAAATGTAGCTGATGAGAGTGCTGAATGGGAAAATGTACATACACACGCATATCCCGTATTTAAATGTATTTAGATAATTTTCATGTACAAAAATTGTACTTTATATGTCCGTATTTTCAATTTCATCATATAAGAGAAAAAGTACTACATTCAATGTAGCACGTGCTACGGTGCTACACATGATAAAATAGTGCTAAAATAGCTACAGGTTGGCAACCCTGTTGGGCTGAGGCATCACCAATTAGAGACAGGAATCCTTCTTTTTTCATGTTGGATGCATCGGAAAAAAGGCAGTTTAGACGGAAGCACTGGGATTTAACCAGGATTTTCCTACAAGTTTACGTATTTAAGCGTAATATTACCAATTTGGATGTAGTTTTTCACGAAATTTCGTTCTTTATAGGTAAACCAGTGCCCCCCCCCGTTTAGATAGTGACAGAGGAAAACGTAAAAAACATGCTTTGGATAGTGACACGTCTGACGGTGGGTTTTAGAATTTAACTGATTCTACAAGCTTTTGTGTATGCAAACGTAGAGGATACCTTACCCCTGAAGGAATCCATCAACTAGGGAAACTCATTACGACCTGCTTAAAATGTGTTTTTATTTATCCCTATGAAAATTCTCGTTGTGATTCTGTATACAGATTCACCAATGGAAATAAAGTAAAAATAATTACTTATAAATTTAGTTAAAAAGAAACTTGACTGCCAGCCGATTCGTTCAGTGTCATATACTTGTTGGGGGGGCACTGACTTCCCGACACGTGGTGTGCGTCACGGAATACCACGCGTGTCGCACAGTTCCACCACGGTTGCCATGTGCCACCTAATGTTCATGATTTTTGAGAGAGAGAAAGAGAGAGAGAGCGACCCATCGATACCACCTTTCATTGTTCAACGAAAAAAAGGCGAAAGTAACAAATAAAACACATTAATTAATCAAAGTTGTTCACATAAGCAAACAAAAGCTGATTCCGCAAAGTAAATTGGGTGTCAATCATAGATTGATTACCTGAATAGATACCACATAATATAGGAAAAGCTTCGCAACATTTGAATAGGTAAACAGCAATCAGGCATCTAAAAAATGGCTACACTCAACCAGGTAATGGAGAAGCAGACCTAAATAACCGGTTTTGCCTGCTTGAAACATCTCTGGAAGCCTCTGCTGGTGGCTTGGAAGAAAAGCACAAGAAGACTTGTCAAAACGCATGCTTACTGTAGACTATTGCATACGAATACGTCAACAGTGGCGTCAATTTGGGGGAGGGCAAATACTTTACTAGATTAGATTTTGAAAAAATACTTTATTTGGGGCCATTTTCATTGAAGAAAATGCCGTTTTTGGGATTTTTATTGGTGAAAAATAAAGAAGCGATAAATTTGCAATATATTTTGTCTGTCTTCCTAGTTTTTACTAAACTGACGTCACCGTATATTAATGATTTTTACATAATTAAATTGGCGTCAGGCTGACGAAGACACTGGGCTGACAACTTCGGTCTAGTGTTCTTTAAATTAAAGCTACTGAAATTGAATCTTCGAATAGTTTCAGTTTAAAGAAATGTTCCAAAATCAAATTCCATGCACGCTACGTTTACTGCTTACACTTGTTCTAAAGTTAGGAATCTATCAGATTATAAATTATCCCGGGGGGTGTTCACGTTTTTCAGCTCTAATTTTTTATGCCAAAAATCAATATGCAAAGTATTAATAAGAAAAATGTGTTGTACAGACTTAATATTTATAGTATTTTCAAATATTCGAATTATTGTTGATTCTTTGTCCTAATTGTGGGGTGTGATTCTTTGGCCCTATTTTTAAAGATTAATCTCTTCAGTGCTAGTTATCTAAGGAGCCTCTCTAAAATTAAAGCCAATATTCATTTGTCAGTGGTCAACGCTCTGAGGTAGTAGACGGTTGCATTCTATTTAGGGTGGTCAAGGAGGCAGTGATTTCAAGTCTGGAGAGTCCCATCAGTGGACGTGTCGTCTGAACCCTCCAATGGGCGTGAGGTTGGATTTAATGATGTTCATCCAGGATTTTGACTAGCCTTCACCTCTTTTTTTCCAGCTTGGGAGTGCCTTGCGAAGAACTGCCGTAGAAACAAAGGTATTATTGGGTATGAGACAGGTATGGCCGAACCAGGAGAGACGATGCGGCCAATGATGGTTACCAGATCAAACTTCTGTCCGCAACCTTGTCTTATTATTTCGTTCGAGACTCTGTCGCTTAGATTTAGCCTTTTGTACCTATGGCTGAACAAATTCAGAGCCGAGTATCGAATACTTTTAGTAGCCATGTTTTATATCCGTATAGGAGGACGGACCAAACAAGGGATTCAATCAATTTTCTCATTTTTCTCTTAATGCTAATCCTTCTCTTTTTCCTGAGTGGTCCACGCAGTAGTGAAAAGACCGAGGAGGATGTTGATATGTTGTGCCGATTTGATCACTGCATCCACTATTAATGTCTATGATTGAACCAAAGAATTTAGGTTTATTGACTAGCTCAATCTTGCAGGGATTTATTATCAAAGGTGCGCAAAAATCATCGTTGATCACCGCTTTTGTCTTCTCGAGGCTGGTCTTCAAGCCCATAGGACCAGCTACAACAAATACTCTATAAAGTATGTCCTGCGTTTTCAGGGAAGAACTATCTAGTAGTGAGACATCGTTCGCGTAGTCGAAATCAGGGGCGTTGAAATCCGGGCTCACGGTATTTCCAGCGCAGCCTTGCATGGCTTTTCCTCAAAATCAAATCCATTGTAATCCACACAAAATTCAATTTCCACAAAACAAAGCTGAAAAACTATGTGGAGAATTTTCGACCTTGTCTCACACCGAATTGGATGTCAAACCAACACAAGAACTCCTTCATTGACTTGGATGCAGACTCGTGTGTGTTTAGTGTGTGCCTGGGCAAGGCGAACGATATTGGGTGGTACTCCATCTTCCAGTATTGCCATTCAAATCCCATAACGGACAGTCGAGTCTAATGCGGTGACAAAGTCGATGAAAACTGCTGTTGCTAGTTGCTGATGTTTTGCCTCAAGTTCGAAGGTCTGTCTTATCGTGTAAAGCTGGTCAATGCATCCCTTGCCTGCTCTGAATCCAAACTTGATTGGATCAGGTTGTCGAGTTTCTTTCAGATCTGAAGCGATTCAGAAGAGCAATTGTAAAGAGCTTCGCAGCTATGCACATTAGTCTAGCATCTTAAAAGGTTGCGTATTTAACAAGTGACCATTTTGTTTCTGTACAACTGTTAAATGTATGGATTTATACACTCGACACACACACACACACACAACTTATTTATATATATATAGATATAAAGGGCATTAAAGATTATGTCTTTACTCTCAAAATTAATGATTATCGACAGAAAACAGCCATTCCAACCGTATCGTCACATTAATTATTTTTAATTTGGAATTACTTATCAATATTTTTTATTCATTTTTCAGTCCATTATGGATTTCAAGTTAGCCCCTAGAGAAAGTGATGATACTGATGTTTCGGATGCTTTAATAATCAACGAAGAAGATGATGACAAACTAGGCTTAGTTGCTCAATATAAAAGAGACTGCGAGCATTGCTCATGGTATGAAGTAATTGCATTTATTTCCTTTTTTGAAAAATAACTTGTACTTTTTACTTGTTTTCTTCATTAAGCTTGTTAGATAAAACCTCCGTATAAATGTGAAATCTCAATGTTATCTTGTTTTCTCTTCGAAGCGCAATGTAAACCTGTTTTTGGTAAAAAAAAAATGTAACGAATGATGTGAATTCAGTATGGGCTGATGATATTCAAAAATTTTAAATGTGTTCTTTGTTCACTTTAAGGGATTGAATTTGATATTCGTTTGTTTATTTTAAGTGCAAGGTTCATATCATTGAGTCTTACTAGATTAATACCCTTTTTAGCAATACCTGTATAACTTTCTACTTCTACCAAATTACTTGAAATGTTTGCTTTGGGGAATAGCTGTTTTAGCAGCAAGCACAGAAAAATTCAAGATTTTAAATCAGGTCTTCTTTTCAAATGCGGGCGAACTTAATGGTGCATCAATGCAAATAGACCTAGATTATTTAGCCTATAATGATCAACATTGACCAACATTCTATTTAAACATTTTCAGTGATCAACATTTAATAATTGACAATTTTTTTCAGCCATGAGTTATCAATCAAAATCTAGCGATTCGGTCGATGATCTTCAGCAGTATGAAGTCTAGCATTTGTGTACATCCAAGAAATCTTGGTTTTTCAAAACAAGGCTCGATAAAAAACCGAGATGCCTTGATATAACCCGGGCCAGGGGAGAAAATATGGAGCCACAGCTTTCGTAACTTTGAGAGAGGGAGGGGGGGGGGGGTTCTGAGTTCAGTACGCAGGGGAGATTTTGAACTTCACTATTCAAGCTAAAATTTATCTATCTAACCTAGTTTCATTAGACAGGGGATCGAATGGAAGAAAAAGTAGATGAGTTTTTTTTCTCTAGTTAGGTCTGTAATGGATAACGATGATTTTATGGTATGCAAAGATAGTAGAAAAGTAAAGGCATAAAGTGGGGTAGCCTAACTGAAAACCATAGAATGGACATAAAGGGACATGAGTTAGATTGAATTTGCCAACTTATTAGGTGGCATTGATGAGGCCAGCCAAGTATCGCATATAAGCGTGGGACCTGGCTTTAAAAAGAATTGAATGAAAGATGTGTTTTTTTTTTTAGTGTGTCAGCCTAGTAGGGCTTGTCTCTGCCATGAGGCTGTAGCAGTCGTAGTATTCAAATTGAAATATACTCTTG
Source organism: Artemia franciscana (assembly GCF_032884065.1). Classification (NCBI taxonomy): domain Eukaryota; kingdom Metazoa; phylum Arthropoda; class Branchiopoda; order Anostraca; family Artemiidae; genus Artemia; species Artemia franciscana. The sequence continues at coordinate 32,767,689 of NC_088873.1, forward strand.
GTAGGCTACTGGTGTTTCTGTTATAGTCTGTTGTTGGGACTAGATCATAGAAGCTGAAGTCGAAGTTGACAACGAATTCCGTGCTTGAGGTTTATAAAATTTGTGTTATGAACTGTAGTGTCCGTGATTTACTGTTACTAACTTCATTAAAATCCATAATATATTTGATTAAATTTACTATCTTTCTCTTCAGGGATAGTCGAGTCAAAGAAACTGAAGTGGAATGTTTACCATGTCCAGATGTTTTTTCTCAATTGGATAAGCTGAAGAAACACGACGGAAATAAACAGTATCTATTCAATTTCGACTCTCGTCCTGATATAGATGGCTCTAGTCCAAGTAGGTCAAATCCATACTAGGCACAAAAAACCTTTAATTATTATGATTTTTAAAGTAAGGTTACTTAAAAAAGCTTTTCCTTAAGAAAAGCTTTTTAGCTTATCATAAAATCATGGCAGTTTTATAGCTTCCTTTCAGTGCCACGGAAGAATTTGTTTTTTTTAAGTAAAAACAATATCCTTAGGAAAGATGAAAATAACATTTGATGTAATTGAATATTCCTTTGTATTATCAAGAGAGTAAAAAAAACATTATTATTAGTTTTTAGTTGGTATGCTTAACATCACTTGGTCAAGCCAACAGTGTATGTGACAATAATCTTCTGAATTTTACACTGATGCAAATAAAAACAAATGGCTGTTTTCTACAAGTGGTTGCTCTTTTAATTAAGAAGCATTGCCATAACATGAAGCATATGGCTGAAATTTAAACTGTGGTATTCTTACAAAATGCTAATTTGAAGGTCATATCTGTTAGGTTTGTTTGCTAATCTGTAAATTTTGCAAAAAGGATTTTTAATTTACCACAATGTTTTTCACTGGACAATACATTATGGACGAATCCACAATTGTTTACTTGGCCCACACTTTTAAGTTACCTTAGCTTACGACATATATTTGATAAAAATTTGGGCTTGAATTAGCTCCCCCTATTCAGCTCATGCCTCCTACATTTTCAAAACTTTTGGTCTTACCTTTTCTGATGGAGGGATTTATGTTCAAAGAAGCTAGCAGAAGGTATTCAGGAGTCCTTCCCTATAATAAAAACGACGGCGACTTAGACATTTTTTGGAATTTTCTGGGCATTAGCATTTATATTACAATTATTAACTTGTACTTCTAAGTTAAATTAGCTGAAGAAATATATTTGACAAAATCTCGTGTTAGTTTTGGCTTCCCTAATTTTAGCTCAAGCCTTCTATAGCTTGAAACCTTTCGGCCTTACCTTGCTTGATGGAGGGCTTAATGTTTGTAGATGCTCTCACAAAATATTTCGGGCTATATTTTTTGCACCATTTGTTTCGAATATTTTTATGTTTCAAAAAAACCTTGTGAAATAAAAAAAGAATTGAAATTATTAAATATTGCTGTTGAACGTCCGCAGTCACAATGTTTGCTGAGCGGGGAAGGGGGAGAAAGGTAGCCAATTAGTTTTATAGGTTTGGCTGTTTTACTTATCGAACCAATATTCTGGCAAGGACCAGTAAAGCTATTATAAAATTCAGGTAAAATAAACAAAATGCAGTAGAATCGTTGTGAAATACCATAGACAAAATGCTTCAAAATCATAGGCAGTGCAATAGCGCTGTCTAAATAACGAGCGAAAAGGGTTCTATGTATTATTTCTTTTTTTTTCTTTTTTTCTTCTCACCAAGGTACTTTCTATGAAAGGAGTTGTAGACGCTTCTGAGGAGAATCAATTGATTGGAAATTAAAAGTTCTATTGCTTTTTTAAAGAGTCAAAAATGATTTGAGAACAAGCAGCCCGCCTCCACCCCAACGCCCCCATCCCTCAAATATATTCACAAAATTTTTAGACAGCAATTTTCTTTAGCATATTAGAAAGGTCCAATAACTTTATTTTTGGGGAAGAAAACCCCCCTTCCCCCCAGAGCCCTCTGTTTAAGGGCTTTAATTTACACAATTTGCCCTTTGTTTATACATAGTATTTGTTATTGGGAAAGGGGACATGTATGACCCTTGGTGTCCAGAAAGGCTAAGAGTATTAAGGTGAAGCTTTCAGGGAATGTCGATGGGAGTGTTCAACTGAATTAAAATACACTATGTGCATGGATGTTGTCAAAAATGTGTATCTCAGGAACGGCATAGGATATTAAGTTGGAACTTTCAAAGAATGATGAGGAGGACAATATATTAGCCAATAGGCATTATGTGCACGCTGCTGCTATTACTGCTACTACTGTTAATACTGCTACTACTAGTACTACTGCTACTACTACTACTTCTACTTCTACTACAAATGCTACTACTGCTACTACAGCTACTACTACTACTGCTACTACAGCTACTACTTCTACGGCTACTACAACCATTTCTGCAGCAACTACTACTATGACTAAGGGCACGAGGGTGGAAGCTTCAGGGTATATCCAGGGGTATGTTGAAATAACTAAAAGGCACTACTTGCGTACTGCTGCTACTAATACGGCTGCTACTACTGCTTCCACTACTAATGTGACTGGTACTATCATAGAGGCTAGGTGAAACTCCAGGAATGTCCAGGAGATGTTGAACTGAATCAAAACACTCATGGGCATGCAGGTTATCACAAAGGCGTATCAGCAATATCCCAGGAACAGCTTAAGGTATAAAGTCGAAACTTTCAGGGAATGTGGAGGGGGATGATGTTTGTTGTTGTTTTTTTTTTTTTTGTCTTTATTTTTTATTCCGGTTTCCCTTGGAGTTGATGTCTCTGGATTGAGTTGGATATTTAATTGAGTTGGTGAAATCATGTGCTACCCCCTGCCTAGCTTGTCATTTTTTGGAGATTATTAAGGTGGGCGACTCAATTTTGGTTTTTGTTTATATTTTTTTGTTGTAGGTATTTTTTTCTCCCCTGTTCTTTCCCGGCCATGCAGCCTTATGGGAGAGATTGTCTTGAAGTAATTTTTTTGTTTATGGATTTTAATGTTAAATAAAGAACTCAAAATGTCGATCTAAATTGAGGCACACTATGTTGATGCAGGTAATCAAAAGGGCATAACAGATATATCCCAGAAACACCTTAGAGTATCAAGCTAAATCTTTCAGTGCATGTCGAGTGGGATGTTAACCAGCCCAAAGGTACTATGTATGTACAACTACTGCAACTACAGTACTACTACTACTAAGGCTATGTGTTGAGGGGGATGTTAAACTAATAAAAATGTATGTGTACACTAGTGCTACTGCTGCTACTTCTTATATTACTGAGGCTAAGAGTATTAAGATGAAACTCTTAATGCATGTACCTTGGGATGTCGAAATAAACCAAAACGAATTATGGGCAAGCAAGTCGCCAAAAGGGTGAATCAGCAATATCCGAGAAACAGCTCAGGATATTAAGTTGAAATTTTCTGTGCTGGTTAAGGGGGATGTTAAACTAGACAAATGACATACTGTTCGTATTACTACTACTGCTACTGCTAAAACTGGTACTAATACTATAACTGCTACCACCACTAATACTATGCTAATATTGCTACTACTTCTACTATGACTACTACTTCTTCTACTAATACTTCTTTTGAATGTAAATCAAAATGGTTTTAGTGCATCCATGTTGTCAAAATGGCATAGGTGGGCTATTCTAGGAGGGGAATAGGATATAAAGTTGAAACATTCAGGAAAAGTTTTATTGCTATAAAACTAAATCAGTTGACACTATTTGTATTTTGTTTTCAAAAGGACGTGTCAATAATATCTAAAAGAACAGCGGAGGGTATTAATTTGAAACTTTCAGGGCTTTGGATTTTTGGGGGGTGTTAAACTAAATCAAAGACACTATGTTTTTCCGACTTTGTCTAAAGGACATACCTGCGATATCTCAGTAACGGCTAAGAGTATTAAGTTGAAACTGCTAGGGCTTGTTGTGTGGAAAATTGCAACAAATCAAAATTCACTAAGTGCATCCAAGGTTGTCAAAAGGGTGATTCTGCGATTCCTGAGGAGAGACTAAAGGAACTAAGCTAAAACTTTCAGGGCATGTGTAGGTGGATAGTTGGTTAATATTTTTATATAATCAAGGTTTTGACATGATGGAAGTTAGAATTTCGTCAGTTCTATACAATCCACAGGATGATGTGGATTTTGAACCCATAGACTTGAATATTTTACCACTCACCCATAAATACATAGCATTATAGAACAACTATCATTAAAAAGTTGTGCAAAATTTTTCCCATTATGTAAAAGTAAGCCAAAATCTTTATTTTTATAGAGAAAAACCAAAAAGATTTAAAACATTCTCTTCTTAATGAATGAAAAGACTATGTCAAATAAAAACGAACAGAAATAATTTTTTTATAATCAATTGTTTTTTATTTAATTTCTGACCATTTTACAAATCATTCTATGAAATATCCTTCCCTCCCCCCCGTGTGAAAAAATCCCTAGAAAACACTCCTAGACACTTTCCTCTGCACGTAAAGTTCTCTCTTTGAAAAGTCCCTCCCCTGCATTTAAGTCACCACCAAAGATATAGTAATTGGACCTTCAAACTATGCCTAATCAAAAGGCTATCTCAAAATTTTAATGTGATGTCTGGAGAAAAAGGGGTGTGGGAGAGGGCTAGCTGCTAATTAATCTTTTTGATCACTTAAAAAGGGCACTAAAACTTTTGATTTCTTTTTGAATGAGTTCTCTCTCGATCTTCTAGGTCTATTGGCTCTGGCCATCATCCCAGAGGAAAAACAAAACAAACAATAAGAAAGTAGTTGAACACGCATCTGTGGTCTTCCTTCTGGGGAACAGTAAAAAATTCCGCGCTTTTTTTGACAGGAACTTGAAACCTCTGCATTAAGGTTCTCGAACATGCTGTATCTGGTAGATCATTCCCTAGTCGTTTACTTTCATCTTTGAAGACGAAGGTCTTATCCTCGTTATCGTTACAACAACGTAATATTTTTTATACTGGAAAAGCCTCTTGCCAGTGTCTCTAATGTAAAGATTGTTTGAGCTTTTGGGGGGTCTGTCCTCCCTTTTTCAATAATCAGGGGAATTTTCTCAGGCTCCTAGCTTTGTATAGGAAAAATTGAATTCGATATATTTGGAGCCGGCATAATATTCCATTTTTTTTAGCTTTTTTTAGTTTTTTTAGTATTTTCTTTTTAATTTTTTTGTAGTTTTTACCTTTTTTAGTTTTTTTTCTTCTTTTGTATTAATGCTAAGGCCAAGGTTCGAACCTGGAACCTCTCGGACCTAGAACCTGGAACATAGTGCTTTACCAACTCTGCTACTTTGGCTTGAATACATTCGTTTTTGAATTGGTATATGATGAAATAATTCAGACGTCATATGCGGACAGACAGACAGACACACAAACAAACAACTTATTTTTATTTATACAGATTTACTGTTATCAAAAGTCCGTTTTTTAGAGTTTCGGTTACTATCGGGCCGGGTCGCTCCTTGCTCACATTTCGTCACCACAAACTTTCATTTATTTATTGATTGTGATTTATAGTATTATATTAAAATATTAAATAAAAGAATGTTTTTTTTAACTGAAAGTAAGGAGCGACATTAAAAATTAAAACAAACAGAAATTATTCCGTACATTAAGGGGACAGCCCCCTCCTCAACGCGTCGCTCTTTACGCTGTAGCTTTTTATTGTTTTAAAAAGTGGATTTGTGAGAAAGAGTCGAACTTTAGCGTAAATAGTTACTAAACACTTATTTTATCAATGTTATTCGATCTTCTGTATTCTAACGTTATTGTAAGGCAGATGCCCGGACGTTGGCCCTGATAAGACTGGGAATGATCAATGATGAAAGATGATTGCTGATAAGATAAAACACAAACCAATGATAACAAAACAGAGTAAAGCCTATCAGTAGCGAAACAGAAAAGAAAAACAAGATAGATCGCTCAGTTTTGTAACATGAAAGAAGAAAGTATCGTTTTGCATAAATTAAAGCCAAGTCACGGCCTTGGCAACCCCTCAGGGTGCTGGGGGCAGCGTGAGAAAAAGTGTTGCCTTAGGTTGTTTGGTGCTGCATGATTTGAAAGTAGCAGCAGTGCTGATTTTTCTGTACGATCGAAATTAGTAGTGACAGCATAATGCTTTCCACAACACAGATAGGGGGTAAACTATTGAAGCTACTAGCCTCTCAAGACGTTATTACGCACACCTGGGTCTGATGCAATACTATAGCGCACGTGTATAGTTCACCTATATAATAGGGAATGTTTTGTTCAAGATACAAGTTCATGTTACATCTTGGGTTTTACCTAATAGTTTCTTTGATTCTTTAAAAAAACTTTCAGGGTTTCTTTATACCAGGATTTCTACGATTAATACTTAGTAGTTTCTTTGAGTCTTTAAAAACCTACGAGACCCTACTAAACCAGTATTTGGTTGGTTGTTATGATTAAAAACCTACGAGGGCCAGGGAAAAACCTAGAGGGTCCGCTAGTCAAGATGGAAACGTTACATAATAGTTTAATTGATTCTTTAAAAACCTTCAGGGACCCGCTAGTGGGGACCTTCAAGACACCAGGACCTAGCGAGCAATTCCACCAGACCCTCTAGCATCCAATTCCAACAGGGGCCCCTAGCAACCAATTTCACCGACAAGACGTTTTTCAAGACTTTCCAAGATTTCTTTAGTTTTTACATAATAAGGAGTGTTTGCCAGTGTTAAGGAGGACACATTCTAACGTGACTTGTTTCTTTGGGGCCCGCAAGGAATCCCGCCTGTAAATGAGGAGGACACACATGGGATGTTACATAGTACTTAAAGGGATTTCATTTTCTTTCAAGACGTTTTTCTCAGGCAACCTTTATATTCCAAAGATTTTCTGACCACATCGGGACTTGAAAAGGATTCCTCCTCAATTGAGCGGAGCACTAACCAGTTGGACTATGAAAGCCATTCTAACTTTTTGATTCAGCTAATAAATTCTGAATGATAGCCTTTAGCACGCGATAAGGATCTCCTGTTCTCACATACTAGAAAGATTTAATCGTTTACGCGTCCACATAAGGCTACAATAATTGACATGTGGAGGGGAAAATTGATTACAGGAATTTGGCTGCATTTGAAGTACACCTGCTTGATGAATAATGCTTTAGCGGATGTTATCAGATATTATTGGGGTGTTGTTCATAATGTATTTTTAATAATAGTTTTTTACTTTATTGGAACTTGAATGTGCTATCAGAGATGAAATAAAAGTGAGAGTACCTTTTGGGCTAGAATACAGTACATCTTCATATATGATCAAAGTCTTTCCTTTTTCTCTTTACTACACACTTATACACTTATACTAGTTTTACAATTATACTAGAGGCAAATTTTGAACGAGGATACCAATGTGCATAGGCTACAATGTGATTCAATTGCGTAGACGATTACTTATCGAAGTTTCATCCTGGAACAAGAAATCTAGAGGACGCAGACTTTTATTTCACGTACAAGTTTTATTAGAAAAACAAATTTACAAGCAGTATTAAAACACAGAAAAAGTAGTCCAAACTCAAAAATGTAAAAAACATGAAAAAGCTTATAAGGGTTAAACTATGAGCAAAAAGAACCAAGAAATAAAGAAAGGTGGGGGTCCTACCAACCAATGCCAGAGGGAGGGTTGATATTGGAGGTAAATTTAAACCATATTGAGATATTTCTGAGGGCTTTTAATTAATATCCTCCGTTTCTGTGAGCCTAGACTATACATTTCCGGTTTACAAGCGCATATTTGAATAATATAATCTCTTCAAATTACCCATAATCTCTTTAGAGGTAAATTTAAGCCATATTAGCATATTTTTGAGGGCTTTTAACGAAAATACTTTGCTTCTTTGACTCCCACTTAGTCGAAAAAATTCTTTAGCACTTCTTAGCTTAACATTAAGCTCTAGAAAATGTTAGTCCAAGCAATTCACGCAACCGTGCCACACTAAAACTAGCCCTCGGGTACCCTCTGTCACCCCCTCATCATTTCTAAGATATTTCCCAGGTATATTCTTGTTAAAAATAATTCATTAAATTCATTAGTTCACGTTTCTCCAAGCCAACCCTCCGTGATACACATGTCAATTCACACCACCGTTTCACACAATGATTGAGCCTCTGGTGCCCTCTGACACCACCTCAGCATTCCTAAGACATTTTCAGATATTTTCATATTAAAAATCATGCATTAAATCCATTGGTTCATGTTTTTGTAAACCATCACTCCATGGTACACCATGTCATTTCTCGCCACCATTACCCACCACTACTAGCCCTCTAGCAACCCCTCATCATTTAACATTTTCCAGATATTTAAAAAAAGTTATCATTTAAATTATAATGGTTCGCGTCTTCTAGCAAGCCCTCCCCCCAACGTGAAACACAATCTCAGTTCAAACCATCGTACCACACAATTCCTGGCCTTGTAGCACCCCAGATCATTCCTAAGACACTTTCCAGATATTTTCTTGTTAAAAATCATCCATTAAATTCATTGGTTTATGTTTTCGCAACCCAACCCTCTCTGGTACACCATGTCCTTACACTACATTGTACCGCACTTCTACTCGCCCTCTAGCACCTCCTCATCATTCCTAAGACATTTTACTGATATTTTCTTGTTGAAAATCGTGCATTAAATCCATTGGTTTATGTTTTTGTAACCCAACCCTCTGTGATACACCATGTCAGTTCACACCACCGTGTCACACTATTACTGGCCATTTGGCACCCCTTCACCATTCCTAAGAAATTTTACAGATATTTTCTTGTTAATGATCATGTGTCAAATCCACTAATTGTTGTTTTTGCAAGCCGATCCTCTTTGATACACCATGTCAATTCTTGCCACTGTGCCACACTATGACTGGCCCTCTCGCGCTCTATAGCACCCCCTCATCATTCCTAATCTATTTTTCAGATATTTTCTTGTTAAAAATCATGCATTAAATCCATTGGTTCCTGTTTTTGCAAGGAAACCCTCCGTGATACACCATGTCAATTCACACCACCGTGCAACACTATGACTGGCCTTCTGGTATCCTCTGACACCACCTCATCATTCCTAAGACACTTTACAGACATTTTCTTGTTAAAAACGTGCATTAAATCAATTGGTTCATGTTTTGCGAGCCAACCGTCCATGATATACCATTTTAATTCAGACCATCATACCACATTATAACTGGTGCTCTGGCACCTTTAACACCCCTCGTCATTCCTAACATATTTTCCTGTTTTTTTCTTGTAAAAAATCATGCATTAAATCCATTAGTTCATGTTTTTACAAGCCAAACCTCCATGATAAACCATCTTAATTCACACCACTGTGCCACACCATGGCTGGCCCTCTGGCACTCTTTGGCACCCCTCATCATTCCTAAGACATTTTTAGATTTTTTAATAACCGATTCCGCTTTCTCCACTTCTGCCTCCGCCAACCGCTTATGGTGGCTCCTTTTCTGATTCTGCTGCTTCCCACCCCGGTTCCAGCTCCAGTCCCAGTTCCACCGATTCCAGTTCCAGTCCCACCGGTCCCGATTCCAGTTCCGGTTGAGTTTCTATCACTTATGGCCACCCTCCGCAAATTTCACTGTTCCAATTCCACCAATTTTATACTATTATAGAGGCTAACGGTATAAAGATGAAACTCTCCAGGAATGTACCGAACATTACCTAAATCTTCGCAGCTTATTATAAAAATTTAGAATGGTTCTAGCGAAATCTTGTCTGATATTATCAAATATCTTGCACTGCACTATCAAAATCTCTCTTGATATAGGAAGAATCCTCTATTGCATTATCAAAACCATACACGATACTGTCTGAATCATGGAAGTTATTACCAAAATCTTACATGGTATTATCGTCATCTCGCAAGTTATTAAGGTAATATCTTCAGCAACAATCAAAAAGTTACTGCTATTACCAAAATCAAATATGATGTTATTAAAATCATGTCACCTCTTAACGAAACTTAACATATTACTATCAGAATCGTTTCTGCTATTATCAAGATTATCAAAATCTTGTCCGATATTATCAAAACCTTACATGATAATATCAAAGTCTTGCCAAGTATTACCTCTTGATAATAGCTCTTGCATGATATTATCAAAATCATATCTGATATTATGAAACATCTTTCACTAAATTATCAAACTCTTCTCTGATATAATGAGAATCCTCTATGGCAATACCAAACTACGCACGATACTATCAGAATCATGCAAGTTATTAGCGAAATCTTACATGGGATTATCGTACTCTCACAAGTTATTAACGAAATATCTCCTGCACCAATCAAAACGTGACTGCTATTACCAAGATTTTGATGACCTTGATAATAGAACATTTGATTTTTGATATTATTGTGTTAAGTTTCCTTAATAGGCTACATGATTTTGATAGCATCATATTGAATTTGAGTAACAGCAGTCACCTTTTGAATATAGCTGAAAATATTTCGTTAATAACTTGCGAGATATGATAATACCTTGCAAGATTTTGTTAATAACTTGCATCGTTTTGATAATACCATGTATGGTTTTGATTTTATCATACAGAATTCTCACTAGACCCCGTTGAGATTTTGATAATGTAGTGCGTGGTGTTTCATAATATTAGGTAAGATTTTGACAGTCTCATGCAAGAGTTTGGTTAGTACCTGGGAAGATTTTGACAATCTTGATAAAGAAAGGCGTGATTTGAATGCACTATATTAAATTTTCTAAAATCAGACACGATTTACACAACACCATGTCAGATTTGACGATATTGGACTCGTTTTAATATTACCAGAAAAATATTTTTATTAATATCAGGTAAAATTTTCGTAATACCATTGCATGATTTTGTTAATAACTTGCAAGATTTTGATAATACTAGGTCAAGTTTTAATCATATCATAAAGGATTCTCATTATACCATGTGGGGTTGTGATAATGTAGGACAAGATATTTGCTAATTGTAGGCATGATTTTGATAATATCAAACAAGATTTTGGTGATGCTTAATAATATTTGATAGTACCTGACATGACTTTGCTAGCATCATTCCCGATTTTGATAATAACTTGCAAGATTTAGTTGATTTCGGAAAGAATTGTCATAATATCTCCCGTCTGAAAGATTTCTGCAAGGAAAGATTTTGTAATAGCCTTTTTAAAGATGATTTGGCAATATCATGTAAGACTTTATGAAAAGTTTTGATAACATTTGACAAGATTTTGATAGTCTTCATAGTTTCATCCATGAATTTGAAAATGCATAGCAGGATTTTGATGATCTTGATAATTTCAGACACGATTTGATCACACTATGTTAAATTTGGTAAAGGCAGACCGGGTTTAGATAACACCAGGTCAGATTTGACGATATCAGGCACGTTTTGATATTACCAGAAAAATATTTTTGTTTATATCAGGTAGAATTTTCTCAATGCCATGTGTGATTTTGCTAATAACTCGCAAGATTTTGATAATACTATGTAAAGTTTTAATAGTGTCAGAGGATTCTCGTTATACCATATGCCATTATATCATAATATTTTAATAGTATCAGACACGATTTTGCTACTGTCATTCTAGATTTTCATAACAACTTGCAAGATTTAGATAATACCGAAATGGATTGTCATAATATCTCACAAGACTTTGAAATTCAAGACAAGATTTTGTAATTTTTAAACATGATCTGTTAATATCATGCATGGCTTTGATAATATCGTGTAAGGTTTTGACAATATTTGATAAGATTTTGATAATCTTGATAAGAGCAGACGTGATTTTGATAGCACTATGTTAAACTTTATTACCAGGTAACATGATTTTGATAGCACAATATCAGATTTTGATAATGTCAGGCACTTTATGATTGTAGCTGCCAGTATTTTGTTAATATCATTGAAGATTTTGATATTACCATGCAAGATTTTGTTAAGAACTTGCAAGATTTTGATAATATCGTGTAAAGTTTTCATATATCCATAGAGAATTTACCATGTATCCGTCTATTTGATAATTTAGTGCAAGATGTCTGATAATATCAGACAGGATTTTTATAGTAGCACACATTATTTTGGTAATACTAGGTAATATTTTGATAATTTTAAGAATTGGAGATACAATTTCATTATACTACGTTAAATTTAGTAATAGCAGATAGGATTTGGATGAAACCATTGTAGATTTTGACAATAACAGACATGTTTCTATAGTACCAGAAAATATCTTATTAATGCCAGGTAAAACTTTGATAATACCATGCAAAATTTTGTTAATAACTTTCATGATTTTGATAATGCCATTTCAGGTTTTGATAATGCAGTAGAGGATTCTTGTTACATTAGGCAAGATATTGATAGTGTAGTGCAAGATGTTTGATAATATCTGACAAGATTCTGATTATACCACAGAGGCTTTTGGTGATGCCTGATGATATTTAGATAGTGACAGTCATGATTTTGCTAGAAGCATTCTAGATTTTGATAATAACTTCAAAGATTTAGGTAATAGACGAAAGGATTCTCATAATATATCCCATGACTTTGATAAAGCAGGACTAGATTTTGTAATATTAAAATGATTTTGGTAAGATCATACAAGACTTTGATAATATCATGTAAGGTTTTGATGATATTTGACAATATTTTGTTAATCACGATAATTCCACATGTTTGATTCTGGTAGTATTGTTTGTGGTTTTGGTAAAGCAACAGAAGATTCTTGTTATATCAGGAGAGATAGTGATAGTGTAGTGCAAGATGTTTGATAATATCAGACAAGATTTTGCTAGAACCCTTCTACATTTTGATAATAACTTGCCAGTTTTAGGTCCGAAAATTGGGTGAATCAGAACTGTGGAATTTTCGGGGGGCAGAAGTGGTGGAAACGGAACCGAAGCCGGGATCGGGACCAGTGGAATTGGAATCGGTGGAACTGGAACTGGAACTAGAGCCGGGGTGGAAAACAGCAGAATCGAAACTGAAACCACCGTAAGTGGTTGAGAGAGGGAGGAGGTAGAAGGTTGGGAGGCAGAAGCGGGGGAAGTGGAATTAGCTATTAATTTATTAAAAAATTACCTAAAAATGTATTAGGAATGATAAGGGATGCCATAGTTTGCCGTAGGGCCAGTCATAGTGTAGCACGGTAATGTGAATTGACATGGCGTGTCACGGAGGGTTGACTTGCAAAAACTGGAACCAATGGATTCAATGCTTGATTAAAAAAAATCTTAAAAATGCCTTAGGAATGATGAGGGGTGCTAGAGGGTGCAGGAGGGTCAGTCATAGTCTGGCATAGTGGTGTGAATTGACCTGGGGTATCACGGAGACATGGCTAGCAAAAACATGACTCAATGGATAAACTGCATGATTTTTAACAAGAAAATATACTAAAAATGTCTTAGGAATGGTGAAGGGACGCCAGAGGGTCAGTAATGGTGTGACACGGTGATGTGAATTGACATGATGTATTACGGAGGGTTGGGTTTTGAAAATATGATTTTGACAAGAAAATCTCTGTAAAATGTCTTAGGAATGATGAAGGACTGCTAGAGGGCTAGTAGTAGTGTGGCACTCTTGTGTATAATGACATGATGTACCAAGGACGGCTGGGTTGCGAAAACATGAACCAATGGATTTAATGCACTATTTTTAACAATAAATTATCTGGAAAATGTCCTAGGAATGATGAGGGGGTGCCAGAGGGCCAGTCATAATGTGGCATGGTGGTGAAAATTGACATGGTGTGTCACGTTGGGGTTGGCTTGCAAAAAACACGAACCATTGGTTTTAAATCATATCTTTATCACGAAAATGTCTGCAAAATTTCGAAGGGATGCTGAGGAGTTGCTAGAGCGCTAGAATTAGTTAGGCAAAGTGGCGTGAAATGGCATGGTGTACCACGGAGGAGTGGCTTGTAAAAACATGACTAACGGATTCAATGCATTATTTTTAACGAGAAAATATCCTGGAAATGTCTTAGGAATGATGAGGGGGTGCCAGAGGGTGCCCGTGGGCTAGTAATAGTATGGCAGAGCGGCGCGAATTGCTTGGACTAACACTTTCTAGAGCTTAAAGTTAAGATGGGAGATGGTAAAATAATTTTTTCGACTGGGGGGGGGAGTGAAATCTAACGCTCAGTCAAAGAAACGTGGTATTTTCATTAAAAAGCCCTCAAAAATATCTTACTGTGGCTTAAATTTGCCTCTAACGAAATTTTGTATTTGAAGAGAAATATTATTTAAATATGCGCTCGTCAACCGTGAATGCGTGTTCTGGGTTCAATGAAAGGAGGGATTTTCATTAAAAGCCCTCAAAAATATCTTAATGTTGTTTAAATTTACCTCTCATATCAGCCATCCTCTCTGGAATAGGTTGGTAGGGCCCCCCACCTTTCAATAATTCATAGCTCTTTTTGCTTATATTTTATTCTTAATAAGCTTTTTTCATGTTTTGTTTTTTCCATTTTTGAGTTTTATTGCTTTTTCTGTGGTTTAAAAATGCTTGTAAATTTGTTTAAAAAATCGGTTTGCTTTAGATTTCTTGTTTCGGGAAAAAATTTCAATTTATTTCTCTAATACAATCGAAGTATCATATAGCCCATGTAAATTCGTATGCTCGTTCAAGATTTGCCTATAATATAAGTGTTAAGTTCTGTATAGTGAAGAGGAAGAGCAAAACCTTTTATTGTATATATAGGTGTTCAGTATTCCTGCCATAATGGTACTCTCGTTTAATCGTATTAGCCTAATCAAAATGTTAGACTGACTTTCATAGTACAACTGGTTTGCGCTCCATTCCATTGAGGGATGAATCTCTTTCGAGTCCTAATGTGGACATAAAATCTTTTGAATATAAAGGTTCCATGAGAAAGACGTCTTGAAAGAAAATGGAATCCCTTAAAGTAATACATAACATCACACGTATATGTCCTTCTGATTTACAAGCGGGGATTTCCTGAGGGCCCTAAAAAAACAAGTCACGTTAGAATACGTCATCCTTAACACTGATAAACATACCCTATTGCGTAAAAACTAAATAAATCTTGAAACGTCTTGAAAACCGTCTTTTCGGTAAAATTGGTTGCTAGGGGCGCCTCGACGGGAATTGGATGCTAGAGACTATGTTGGAATTGGTTGCTAGGGAACTCCACTGGAATCGCTCGCTAGGGGCCCCCTGATCGAATTGGATGCTAAGGGTCCCAGTGATTACATTAGGATAGGGGCCACCAGTGAAATTGGATGCTAAGGATCCCCTTTGGTATTGGATGCTAGGACCACCAGTGAAATTAGATGCTAGGGCCCCCGACGGTTAAGTTAGGGGCCCGTTGAAATTGAATGTTAGGGGCCCCGATGGAATTGGATGCTAGGGCCCCATTGGAATTGAATTCTAGGGAGACTTGTGGAGTTGCTCGCTAGGGTCCAGGGTTTTGAAGGTTCCATACTAGTGGGCCACTGAAGGTTTTTTAAAGAATCAATGAAACTATTAGGTAACGTTTGCATCTTGACTAGCGGGCCCTGTAGGTTTTTCCCTGGTCCTCGTAGGTTTTTTGCCATAACAACCAATATAATCCTGATTAGGTGGGGTCTCGTAGGTTTTTAAACACTCGAAGAAACTATTCGGCAACGATCTTAGAAATCCTGGAGTAAAGAAGCCCTGGAAGGTTTTTTTAAGAATCAAAGGAACTATTAGGTAAAACTCAAATAAATCCTGATCTGGTGGGCCCCTGAAGTTTTTTTTAAAAGAAACTATTGCGTAACAATCAAAGTAAAGGTTCCCTGTGACAAAATTAGCACCTGCATCTCCTAGAAAACATTACCTATGGTGTTACATGCACCTGCATCTTGAAGAAAACATTCCCTATTACGTAGGTGTACTATACACGTGCGCTATAGTATTGCGTCAGATCAAGGTGCGCGTAATAACGTCGAGGGGCTAGTAGCTCCATTAATTTACTCCTTATCTGTGTTGTGGAAAGCATTATACTGTCACTACTCAAATTCCAGCAAGGTACAACCAAAGAATATAGGTAACTTACAACAGTGGAAACTGGTGCTAGTGTCTACAAAAATGAACTTTCAACGCTGCCTAGCATTTGGCGACACTGCATTTTTTCAGTTTAATCACATGAATGATAAACTACATTTGTGTAGCTAGTAAAACTTGTGTAGTAATAAATGTATGTTATCAGTTCTTGACAGAGAAATGATTACAAAGCTTGAAAAAATACGAAGTTCCACCATACGCTAGATGGCTTTGATGTTTTCGGCCGACACTAGCACCAGTTTTTATCATATAAGTTACACATAGTCCTTGGACATAACATTATTACCTTATTAATGTAATCAAACAGTTCGTGGTAACGAACTGTAGTAAGGAGCGACCCGGCTCAATAGTAGCCAAAACTCTAAAAAATGGAATTTTGGTGCCAATAGCTACATCAAAAGAATTGCATTTTTAAGCTGATTTTAAATATATAAGTTTAGTCTTACCCAGTCATCAAGTCATTTAGTCATCAAGTTTAGTCTTACCCATCAAAAGTTACGAGCCTGAGAAAATTTGCGTTATTTTAGAAAATAGGGGAAAACCCCCCTAAAAGTCATAGAATCTTAACGAAAATGACACCATCAAATTCAGCATATCAGATAACCCTACTGTAGAAGTTTCAAGCTCCTATCTACAAAAATGTGGAATTTTACATTTTTTTGCCAGAAGGCAGATCACGGATGCGTGTTTATTTGTTTTTTGTTTTTGTTTTTCCCAGGGGTGATCGTATCGACCCAGTTGTCCTAGAATGTTGCGAGAGGGCTCATTCTAAAGGAAATGAAAAGTTCTAGTGTCCTTTTTAAGTGACCAAAAAATTGGAGGGCACCTAGGCCCCCTCCCACGCTAATTATTTTCCCAAAGTCAACGGATCAAAATTCTGAGATAGCCATTTTATTCAGCGTAGTCGAAAAATCTTATAACTATGTCTTTGGGGACGGCTTACTCCCCCACAGTCCCCGTGGGAGGGGTTACAAGTTCAAAACTTTGACCAGTGCTTACATATAGTAATGGTTATTGGGAAGTGTTACAGGCGTTTTCAGGAGGATTTTTTGGTTGGAGGCATGGGTTGAGAAGAGGGGGATATGCTGGGGGAACTTTTTCATCGAGGAATTTGTCATGGGGGAAGAAAATTTCCATGAAGGGAGCGCAGGATTTACTAGCATTACTTAAAAAAAGACAATGAAAAAATAAATATGAAAAAGTTTTTTTTCAGCTGGAAGTAAGCAGCAGCATTAAAACTTAAAACGAACAGAAATTATTACCCATATGAGGGGCTCACCTCCTCCTAATACCTCGCTCTTTACGCTAAAGTATTTTTAGTAATTTCAACTATTTATTTTGCGGCTTTTGTGATTCAGGGATCATTCTTAATGAATTGGGACAAAATTTAAGCTTTAGTGTAAAGAGCGAGGTACTGACGAGGGGGCGAACCCCCTCATATATGTAATAAAAACATGAGATACAAAAGTTCTTTACGTAAGCTAATTTATAAGTTACGTATATCTTTTACTTATAAAAAGATTCGTAAAAAATTTAAAGTTCTAGTTGCCTTTTTCATTATCCGAAAATTGGAGGGCAACTAGGCTTCCTCCCCCGCTCTTTTTTTCTCAAAATCATTCGATCAAAATTATGAGAAAGCCATTTAGCAAAAAATATACAAATTTCGTTTTAATTATTCCTCTGCGGAGAGCCAAAATCAAAACATGCATTGATTCAAAAACGTTCAGAAATTAAATAAAAAAAAACAAGTTTTTTTAAATGAAATTAAGGAGCGACATTAGAACTTAAAACGAACAGAAATTACTCCGTATATGAAAGGGGCTTTTCCTTCTCAACGCCCCGCTCTTTAAGCTAAAGGTTTTTACTGTTTTCGAATGTAGAGTTAAGAGAAAGAGTCAAAATTTAAATTCAACGGGCGTTGAGGAGGAAAAGCCCCTTTCATATGTGGAGTAATTTCTGTTCGTTTTAAGTTTTAATGTCGCTCCTTACTTTCATTTAAAAAAAACTTGTTTTTCTTTTTATTTAATTCACTGGTAAGAGTTCTATAAGTTGGGGTCGTCTCCCTCAATTATTTGTTGAAAAATTGAAACTACTCTTGGCCAAAATATCTGTCATATGTCAATTTAAACAATGTCACGTTAAACACTGTTATTTTTGCGCAGTGTATAATTTTTTGACATTAAGTTTATTTTCTTTTTATTTTACTATTTCTCTTTTCCTCCGTTGTTTGTAGTGTTTTCTGTATTACGTTTTTTTTCTTTAAATAATAATTAATGGTGAATTTTTCAACAAGATCAGATCATTTTAGGATGCCCCACTCCCCTCTTTGGAAATTATGCAAATTTACCTACTGTAGCAACTTTCGATAGGTATCTTAAACTTAAGAACTTTTATGTATTTGGAAATAACATAGAATATGGTTTGGATATATTGTTCCAATCTCTCGTATCTCTATATTTTTGATTATTTTGCTAAAAATTGCTCTTTATTTATAGTTCGTTGCCTCTAAAGGTTTGATTTAAAAAATTCCACATAATTTTTGCAATTTACGCTAATAATTCAGATTGTCAATGACAAAGACCTTAGACCTAAGGTTTCGCTTCAACCGTTTCAAGTACGAATATATTATACAACTTAGAAAAAAGGAAACCGATTAGCAGTCAACCTGGCATTCAGAAGCATAAGAAGAATTCTTGATTGAGCTATTGACGAAGTTTCATTAAAAACTCTTGCCAAGCGTTAGCTCTTGGAACAGCCACGCTAATGCCAGGATCTCAAAAAGAATTTAAATAATTGATCGGCATTCATCTAATAAGTCTTAACATGTTTGCGTCATTTACCTCTTGGCAGGTAGGATGATTTTTTTTCTCCAATTTGGCGTTTGTACTTATGGGCTAAAGAACTCCTGGTAGATCAGTAAGAAAGCTTTTTCTTAGAAAATATTAATATTTTCATTTAATTTCCCAGATTTCTGAGAGGTAGGGGATATTTATCACATGTCATTGACTATTCCTGATCGCAATCAGCCTTAAGTATTAAATATTCCACCTTGGCGTTCTAAAAACTCAATACACCGTTAGAGGACACCTTGTCCCTAGTCTGTTCTTCATAAAATGCCAAAAAAGGAAAATGAAACAGTTTAGCAACAAACTAGGCACCCTCTGGTCATTCACTCCTCCCCCCTGTTAAGTCAAAAGTGCCTCTTCAGTTCCAAAAATAGCCTACAAAGTTGAATCCTTATTTGCATTATATATTTAGTTGGAAACAACTCCGCAAATCTAATTGAAATCGATTAGAGGCAGGGTTCTATTGCTGCCTAAATCAGATAATACAATGTCATTGTGTTGCGGAGCAACACTACTGCTTTCGTAGTTTTTTGTGTTGCGGAGCAACACTACTGCTTTTTGTGTTGCGGAGCAACACTACTGCTTTCGTAGTTTTTTTTTTTTCACCGTGATCAGCGACCTGTAGCTCCGAAGTGGTAAGAGTTAAAAATTTGAGATTTTTCAGAGGGAAGGGAAACGTGAAACAGAGTAAAAAAGTTCCAGAGAAGTTCCTAAAATTTCTAACAGTTTTCCGTAAAAAAAAATAAAACGGTTTTTTTCTTAGAAACTGTGCGTTCGATGTTTGGCGTCAAGTTAAGACGACCCTAGCTTCGGAAATAAACTTGTTAGAAATACAGTTATGCTGAACTCATGTAGAACTTTCATTTATCTCTTCGAGAACCGGAGCACAAAATTCCGTAGCTCTTACAGATTTCCCGGAAATAATTCCGGAAAAGTCCATCTCGTTCCGATTTTTTTTTTGGAATTTTCTCAAATTTTCGATTTTGATGTTTCTTGTATTTTTATCGAGTAGTGCTATGAAAAGTATGCAAGAAGAAGTGAAGTGTTCTATATACCAAGTTGCTTCGTTCTCTAAGAAATAATTTCCGAAGTTTCGACGTTCTAGAGGTAACTTCTGTTCTGGACCAGCTAGAATTTTTTTTCCAACGCGGTTCGACAGGTCTCGATCTCCTAACAACTGGAGCTTACAATAGTTTCTCCGAAATAAAATTCCTTCCTTGGGTTTTTCTATTTGGAAGTTTTGTCATGCCCTCGGGGCAATTTAAATTTTTTGGTGAATTTGGTTTGTTTTATATTTTCCTTGGTTAGACCATCAAAAATTAAGCAGAAAACTATAAGACGTTATTTCCGTATCTCTTTCAGATTTCCCGGAAATAGCAACTGTGTCCCGTAGGGCACAGTTGCACGTGTTGCTCCGCAACTGTACCCTAAGGAACAGGGCACAGTTGCTGCAACACTTCCTGTTGCACAGGCAACGGAGGTCTAGTTAATCATTGTTTGTTATTCGGTCTCGGACACTGCAAGAACGCTATTTAGTTGAAAAAATTCTAGGTTTGTTCTTAACTAGAACTTTGTTTTGTTTTGAGTGGAATTTTTTTTTTATATTTGTTTTCAGACTTTGTCCCTAGTCTGTTCTTTATAAAATGCCAAAAAAAGAAAATGAAACACTTTAGCAACAAACTATGCTTTTCTTTTGAAAGATTTTATTACGGGTCTAGGATATCTCTACTTTGCTTTGAAAGGTAATAAGACCTATAAAAACATTCACTGTAACTATATAAATAAGCTCCTCTGCCGGAGATTTGGGGCTTTGATATATAAAGGGTAAAGGTGCAGATTAGTGGCTCTCCATGATTAATTATTTCCCCCCTGTTTCTCTCCAAGTGACACTTAGCTTTGATGATCTTAAAAATTCTTCATGGTATTAAAGTGAAACTTTCAAAATTGATCTGCAGTTCATATGGAGCGGAAGGAAAGTTTTTTGAGCCTCAAGCTTTTTCTAAATCCTGATTTTTACGATTTTAAAAACTTTTAATTTCTGTTTCTTAAATGGGAAAAAGTTCTAGTGTGGCTGTGAATTAAAGTTCTGAAATAATCTGTGAAATAATAAAATTATTGTATAAAAAAATTTAGGTAGCTAAGGAAAAAGTGTCTAAAACACAGAATAAGCTAATGCCTTCAGTAATTTTCAGTGTGATTTGGGAGAATAGACTAGGTTTAGGATTAATGAGGCCATGTAGACTTAGGCTAGATAGCCAACTGTTACAAAAAAGAAATTAACACAAAAAGTAATGGTTCTATAACAAAATCACTGCCATAAGTGGTATTATCAGGGGTGGGGGAATTTAGAAAATAATTTATATATTGTTTATCAATTTAGCACAATTTGGAAATTGTTTTAAACATATTTTGAAAGAATGTTGAATGGGAGAAGAAAATGTATATTTCTTTTTTTTTCTGGTTTCTTTCCTACGAGTCTGCGTAAACTACCCTATTATGTTTTTCGTAGAAAGTGTTCGCCGAATTTTTTTTTTCTTTTTATTATGACCATTATACTGTTTTATTTTCGTCAGTGGTTGGTCAAGCTAAATTTGGGAATTTGTTGGCAGATTTCTTATCCGAATTGAACACTATAATGAAAAAAAAACTTGCCTCATAGAAATTTTCTAATTGTTGGGAGTTATGAGTCGCATCCAGCAATCCCCCCCCCCTAAATCCGAGGTATAACGCTTGACTGCCCTATATTTTTAAGCTGGGTTTTTGTTGGTATTGTGAACCAGCTTTTGACCAGAAATAAATAACTCAAAATCTAAACCGAGATAGCTCGAGGGGTTGCCCACTTGATGAAGCCTACTGTTCATCCTCAAAGCGCCATATGTGCTGCAAAGATCTGCTAGGCCATACGCTGTTTTTCCGCGCATGGCGTAAAGGTTCAGAATCTGGCTTCTTCAGAAGCAGACAAGAATCAGAAGCAGAAAAAACAAAATGAAAATAGACCTAAAACTAATCCAACTACTCTTAGCGGGCCATGCGCGTGTCACGGCTTGGCCTGCGACACGCGATTTTTTTTTTTTTTTTACTGTAATTTCAAAAACTTTTGTGAAACACTCTAGTCTGGACAATTTTAGCACCGTGTTTGCGGTCATGGTTTCTAAAGGTTCTGGCGTATTTTTGGTGTCTTTTTCAAAGAGTCTGGTGTATTTTTTGTTACACCTTCTGGCAACACTGCTCTCGATCGACCCCATACAGCACACTTTTCTGGTCGGCATATGCACACCATCTACTTGTGTATAGCATCCTTTTGCCTCTTTTGGTATCTCTATGTTCAAGATGAAACGAATAAGAGTTTCAATAGGGATACATTATTTATAAGACAGTGAAAAACTAATGCGAAAGTTCTGAATATTTCAAAGACACAGTCGGCCTTCATCATCATCAGAAATACTAAAGTATTATAATTAACACAAAGTGTATTTATACTGAAACGGATGCAATAACTTTTGGATTATTGAATGTTACCGGTCTATTGACTTAAAAAGTTCCACTGATGATAAAGACAGACTGTGCCCTCGAAATATTCAAAATTTTGTATTTGTTTTTCACTGTCTAATAAGGGACTTATCACTATTGAAACTCTTATTCGTTTCGTCAAAGAAAGGCAGTGTGGTCTATGAAAAAATCAATATCTTCAAGATGATGAATCGGGTTTTTTTTTTGTTGACTATCACGTCCTCTATGCCGTGATAGTATGAAGCATATAGCACCCATGTCAAACTCGTTCGCTTTAAAACGTCAATTCCACTATCACACTTTCAATCATAGTTGCCTCGTTTAAGACTTTTATCTCCCGTTAAGAGACCTTTTTTTCTTTGATTGCACTATGCAGAGGGGTGGCATACGTTATTTCCTGAAGGTTTCCTGCAGCTGTAATAAAGAAAATAGACTTTCAAAAAGCCCTAAGGTCCTTTCAAATTAAGGTCTCTTTTAGTCTTATAACAAGTCGCCTGTGAAACCCTAGACCACTTATATCTTTGACCACTTCGAATATTCCCTGACAAGCATCAAATGTGTAAATTTATTCCTTTGAAAAAAGAAATTGCAATCACCCTTTTTTATGGGTGTCTTTGGATTTTATTGCTTGAAAAATGACATACCCTTAAAATTTTTAACTGGTTCATCAACATTAACACCTGTACTACAAGTTACAAGTAGACATTTCTTCTGCAGGTTCATCAATGGATGCAGCTTGAATTGTTCATGTTTCTCATTACCAGCCATGGTTGGATTGTCGGTGCCTTGTTTATTTCGTTGTATCTCTTCAAACCGATTTCTGGGCATTTTTCAAGATACAAACAGGATTCCCGAATTATGGTCAATTATGGTCGAATTATGGGAGAGTGTTTATCAGAATAGCTCTTCAACAGCTAAAATCAACATTTTGCTTCTTTGGCAGGAGTGCACTCAAGCACTATCAACTATTTCTTCCGTCTGCACTAATAAAAGTCAGTTGGTATAGAAGAACTTCCTATCTTTCGTTTTTGAGCTTCATAAATCTTACTCCAACTTGCTCCAAAGATATCATTTTCCTTGCAAATCTTCTCCCACTTTAGTGTGAATTTGGGAGCTTAGTTGGGAATTTTCTAAATTTTGGACTGTGTCTTCGAGTTTGGTGGTAAATCTAGTCTCTTTGTAAAGTCTGCCAAAGGTGATTCTTGGTCGCCTTCTTTTCCTGATAGAGGGAATGTAGCAGTAGGGCTTGGAATCTATGTGTGGTCAACCTGATCCAAGACACACGAAGCAGGTGAACCCTTTTGGCTCAAAGCAGCTTCTTCAGTCGGAATCTGACTTCCTAAAGTCATCTTCAAAATCGTGAGATTCATCAAGGAATAGCTCTTCCTCGATGTCATTGCCCAGCCCTTTCATCCGGCCACTAAAAGATTCCCGAGTGACTGCTGTGTTTCCACTGGTCATCAAGGAGAAAAAGCAAGCAAAACTGGAGAGGAAGTTGCTAAGGGTTCGTTTTAACCTAACCTATTTGTTTATTAAGTAAGATCCGTTCTTCATATCAACTTTGTCTTAACTTGCTGCGACAATTAGTCACCCCTGGCATTATTGAGGCTTTTGAAGATAGGGTCATTGCCCGGAAAAAATTACCATTTACTCATCCTGGCCCTTTTTAGAAGTTACGACACCCAAGTAACAAGTAATATATAGTGGAATGTATTTTACCCCGAGGCAAAACCATCAGTGCAGATGTTTACTGTGAGATCCTTAGGAACCCATATTTTGCAATGCACAATAAGTGTATTTGAAGGCTCACATGCAGTGTTGTGTCGTTAGGACATAATAGCTGACTTCTCATTTGTTTTACCCTCAGGCAAAACCATCAGTGCAGATGCTTACTGTGAGTTCCTTGGTAACCTATATCATGCAATGCACAATAAGTGTATTTGAAGGCTCACATGCAGTGTTGTGTCGTTAGGGCATAATAGCTGACTTGACATTTGTTTTACCCTCAGGCAAAACCATCAGTGCAGATGCTTACTGTGAGTTCCTTAGTAACCTATATCATGCAATGCACAATAAGTGTATCTGAAGGCTCACATGCAGTGTTGTGTCGTTAGGGCATAATAGCTGACTTCACATTTGTTTTACCCTTAGGCAAAACCATCAATGCAGATGCTTACTGTGAGTTCCTTAGTAACCTATATCATGCAATGCACAATAAGTGTATTTGAAGGCTCACATGCAGTGTTTTGTCGTTAGGGCATAATAGTTGACTTCACATTTGTTTTAGCCTCAGGCAAAACCATCAATGCAGATGCTTACTGTAAGTTCCTTAGTGTACCTATATCATGCAATGCACAATAAGGGTAATTGAAGGCTCACAAGCAGTTTTAGTTCTTTACGGCATAATAGCTGACCTCACAATAAGAATAAGACATAGCAATTCTTACAAGACTCTGGCTGGAGCCAATTTGACAAGTCTCCGTACAGACTAAACAAACCCTTAGCAACTTCCTCTCCAGTTTTGTTTGCTTTTCCCCTTGATGACCAGTGGAAATACAGCAGTCATTCGGGAATCTTTGTAACCGGATGAATGAGCTGGCAGCATAAAATGCCCCTTTGTTGTACCTCATCACTTTACTTAGCGTAAATTATAAATCTCATAGAAGCTTATAATGCAAAAATATTTTGATGAACCAGAGACAAAAGTTTTTAGCCCTATCTCCCCTTCCCCCATTGCAAATTTGAAGTTCCTTTGGACCGTCCTCCCCTTTCTTTCCCAACAGTCCCAGGAAGTTTCAACATCATGCGCCAAGCGGTTCATGAAATATTACGGATAATTTGAAAACTCGGGTGCAAATAGAATCCTTGATTTACTCATGTACGCGTGTCGGGTCTATGGAAGTCTTAGTCTCAAAAACTGCCCCTAGGAGAACATTGCTGATGGGCAATAAAGACCGAGTTGCCCGCTTCTTCTACAAAAGCCTATCTCAAACAAATACAAAGTAGAAACAATAGGGAAAATCTTTTCAAGACAGCGGAAATCAATTCTGTGAATATTTCGGCCCTATGTCCAATGGCCGTCTTCAGCACAATGCGAGAAAGAGAGAGAAAAAAAAATGTATATGTAAATGAACTTACATTAAAATGTGAGAATTAAAACTAATAATGTTTTTTTAAAACCTTTTTTGAAAGTCCTGGTTGAACTTCGTTGAAGTAAGGATGCTAGGGCTGTTTTTAAAAAAAAGTTTTGAAAAACACACTATTAGTTTTAATTCTCACATTTCAATGTAAGTTTATTTATATATACATATTTTTTTCTCTCTCCGTCTCGTATTGTGCTGAAGACGGCCCTTGGACATAGGGCCGAAATATTCACAGGATTGATTTCCACTGTCTTAAAAATATTTTCCCTATTGTTTCTACTTTGTACTTGTTTGTTACGGGAAGGCAGTATGGTCTTCGTCGCTATTTTCAAAAAGCCTATCTTTGAGCAAGGAGTAATTGTCATAATTAAGGGCCATCGCTCCTGGGGCTGTGGAGGTGATGTTGACCCCAGAAGAATAATTATTGGACCTTTCGATGTTTTTGAACAAAATGACGGTTTCAAAATTTTGATCCGATATCACGGATGTTAAGTGGGTAAGGAGTAGTTAGCAGGAAATTGCAGGGAACAAGGGTAATTGCCATCAAGTCACTTTTGGTCATTTAAACAGGACATTAAAACAGAATTTGGTTGAGGGAAAGAGGGTGTAGGGCTAGGTGGCCTCCAATCACTTTTGACTCTTAAAAAGGGAACTAGAACTTTCTATTTCCAATCGAATTAGCCTCTTCCAACGTCTATACGACCAACCTTCCATAAAACCTTATATGCTCCAGGGGCATAACTTACAACACTTGCTCCCGGGGCTCTAGGGGTTGTCTCGACCTCGAAGTTTTTGTTATCTGATCTTTGCACTATTTTGAACAATATGGCTATCTCAGAATTTTGATCACATACATTTGCGGAAAATTGGACGTGTGAGGGGGGGGGGGGGTAGTTTCCCTCCGATCACCTTTGACTCTTAAAAAGAACACTAGAACTTCCTATTTCCAATAGAATGAACCCCCTCCGAAGTTTATACGACCTCCCCTTCCATAAAACCTCATATGCCACAGGGACATAACTTACAACACTTGCCCCTGAGCTCTGGGAGGTTCTGTTGACCCTAGAGTTTTTGTTATCTGATCTTTGGACTATTTTGAACAAAGTGGCTATCTCAAATTTTTTGTCGGATGCTTTTGCAGAAAACAGGGGTGAGGGGCTAGTTATCCTCCGATTAATTTTGACTCTTAAAAGGGAACTAGAATTTTCGATTTCTAGTCAAATGAGCCCACTCCAAAGTTCATACGATAACCCCTTCCATGTGAAGCGGCTCTGGGGAAAAAATATAAACGATTGAAACCCTATGGTCTTTACTATAGGCAACGTTATAGCGCTACCTCTGATAAAACCTATTTATAGACAATTGAAGATTTTCATTATTTACTGCCCTTGCACCAGAGGCTGTGGGGCTCCTGGCATCATCAGAGGCAAATATGTTCAAACCTTTGATTATTTGGAACAAAATAACTATCTTAAAACTTTAACTGAATGCCTTGGGGGGCTACGGAGAGCTGGAGAGAGTAAATGCGCGCTTAAGGGGAGCTAGTAGCCCTCCAGTTACTTCTGACTTATAATAAGAGTACTAGAATTTCCAAATCGAATGACCCCCCTCAAAAGTTTCCACGACCATCCCTCCCATACGAAGCGGCTAAGGAAAAATAAACAGACAAAATAATAAATTAAAGGCATGTATGGTTCTTTGTTATTGGAATGATGACTCATACCATTTTCAGTTTCCTTCGCCTTGTCATGCGTAATGCCCTTGTTCTTCGTATCTTATACCTCTAAGAAAAGTTGACATTGCTCAACTTCAAACGAAGAATAATGATGAGTCTATTTTCTACTCAAACTCGGATTTTTTTTTTAATCCAGAAAAGAAATAAAGTTCAGTAAGTTAAATTATAAAAAAAAAACAGTATTGAGTGGAAGCTGTGGGACTTCTGTTGCTGATGGCGTCCGATTGAGCAGCTTGAGAAACCAATACTGGAGATAGATATTGCTCCCTCAAAAAGATAAAGTTTACTCTATTTGCTTCTCAAATCGCTTTAAATGTGGAGTCTGAGTGGGTGCTAATGACCACAATAATTGTTTTGCAGAGTATTATTTTATAACAACCTTGTTTACGTTCCATTTTTGGTTGACAGTGCACATCTATTTGGAGCATAAAAAAAACCTACAGCCAAGCATGACTTCTAAATCCTAGCTGCATTATTGTACATTTTCTACACTTCTGTCAAAAACTATGTATCAATTCTGTCAAAAATTAAGTTTTAGGCTTAAGTTAGGAGGTTTCGAGCATACCTCCAAGTTGTGAGATTTAGGAGGTTTCGAGCATACCTCCAAGTTGTGAGATTTAGGAAGTTTCGAGCATACCTCCAAGTTGTGAGATTTAGGAGGTTTCGAGCATACCTCCAAGTTGTGAGACTTAGGAGGTTTCGAGCATACCTCCAACCTGTGAGATTTAGGAGGTTTCGAGCATACCTCCAAGTTGAGAGATTTAGGAAGTTTCGAGCATACCTTCAAGTTGTGAGATTTAGGAGGTTTCGAGCATATATCAGACGCAGAGTTGGCCAGATTTTTGCCCCATAAAAATATACCTTACCTACCAATCGTGGAAAAATTGATGCTTAGGCGTGATAAGGACTTCGTTTTCGAGATTATAAATAAACTAGGTACTTATGTATTATACGAGAAACTCTCGAGAAGTAAAGTATGGTTAATGCTAATGAAATAAAACAAAATATGATGAAAATATAATACCTTATTAGCAAAATTGTGAAAACTGGAACTTAGAATTATGATCCAAAAATGACGTCTCTCAAACATGGTCTAGTTTTACACTTCCAAAGTCGTTGCTTCTCGTAAGAGTACAAAGTCGTGGTGTGTCCATTGACGCACTGTTTTGTTTTGAAAAACAACCTATTATCCTGGAAAAATATAACTGCCTGTTCTTCGGTCCCAAATGTAAATTTGAACATGTATAGTGAGACACTATATTCTATCGCTATGCCTTGCTAACTTACCCGTTATAGTCCTATCTGATCTTTGCGATCCAAATTTTCGAGTGTTTATATGATCTTCTTGATCCGAGTTCTCGAGTGTTTCTTGTATAATACGTAACTAAGAAAAATTGTCCTTACCTTTTACAAACGCCACCTCCCCCCAGTCAATTACTACGATAGGTTAAGGACTTGTTTGGTTATCACCCTTCACATTTTGTCCTTTTATATTACTAAGTAGCTAATGCTATTTTTGTCTAATTCTGTCAATCAAATTGGTAAAAGTAAACAATACACCAAAGATTGCATCCTACAAAAAAAAAGAAAAAAATGTCCTTGATCGGATGCTATTATCTTATTTGGTCTAATTCTCCGTTTATCTACGCTGTTGTCTGTGTCCATTTTCAACTGCTAAATGCCTTTGATAAGAAAAGCATTTTCTAGTCAAATTCAGTTTTCTGATAACTGTTAAATGTTATTTTAAGGTAAATCTCCTTAGCTAAATGTGAGTGCTTTATTGGTTTTCACTGAAGGGTACCATTTGTTGTATTATGATTTTGGTTCAGAAACTCATTTTTTTTCAAAATGCTCGTATATAGTCTAAGGGTCGATGAGCCAATTTATAGCCTAATTTAACCTAACTAACTTTTACCATTAAAGCTTGCATAAGACTGAAAATACTGATTTGCAAAGCTAATCAAGCAGAGAAAAAGGACTTTCGGAAATTCACCGATGAATCTACATTAACAAGAATTTGGACATTCACGGTAATATATATATATATATATATATATATATATATATATATATATATATATATATATATATATATATATATATATATATATATATATACATATGTACTAGCTGTTGGGGTCGCGCTTCGCGCCACCCCAACACCT